>NC_073692.1:427948685-428066613 GCF_029784155.1 Uranotaenia lowii
AAAAATGACAAAAATGACAAAAATGACAAAAATGACAAAAATGACAAAAATGACAAAAATGACAAAAATGACAAAAATGACAAAAATGACAAAAATGACAAAAATGACAAAAATGACAAAAATGACAAAAATGACCAAAATGACAAAAATGACAAAAATGACAAAAATGACAAAAATGACAAAAATGACAAAAATGACAAAAATGACAAAAATGACAAAAATGACAAAAATGACAAAAATGACAAAAATGACAAAAATGACAAAAATGACATAAATGACATAAATGACATAAATGACAAAAATGACCAAAATGACCAAAATGACCAAAATGACAAAAATGACAAAAATGACCAAAATGACCAAAATGACCAAAATGACCAAAATGACAAAAATGACCAAAAAGACCAAAATGACCAAAATGACCAAAATGACCAAAATGACCAAAATGACCAAAATGACCAAAATGACCAAAATGACCAAAATGACCAAAATGACCAAAATCACCAAAATGACCAAAATGACCAAAACAACAAAAATGACCAAAATGACCAAAATGACCAAAATGACCAAAATGACCAAAATGACCAAAATGACCAAAATGACCAAAATGATCAAAATGACAAAAATGATCAAAATGACCAAAATGACCAAAATGCCCAAATTATCAAAATGACCAAATGATCAAAAATGACCAAAAATGACCAAAATTACCAAAATTACCAAAATGACAAAAATGACCAAAATGACCAAAATAACCAAAACAACAAAAATGACAAAAATGACAAAAATGAAAAAAAATGACAAAAATGACCAAAATGACCAAAATGACCAGAACGACAAAAATGACAAAAATGAAAAAAATGACAAAAATGACAAAAATTACAAAAATAACAAAAATTACAAAAATTACAAAAATTAAAAAAATTACAAAAATTACAAAAATCACAAAAATTACAAAAATTACAAAAATTACAAAAATTACAAAAATTTCAAAAATTACAAAAATTACAAAAATTACAAAAATTACAAAAATTACAAAAATTACAAAAATTACAAAAATTACAAAAATTACAAAAATTACAAAAATTACAAAAATTACAAAAATTACAAAAATTACAAAAATTACAAAAATTACAAAAATTACAAAAATTACAAAAATTACAAAAATTACAAAAATTACAAAAATTACAACAATTACAAAAATTACAAAAATTACAAAAATTACAAAAATTAAAAAAATTACAAAAATTACAAAAATTACAAAAATTACAAAAATTACAAAAATTACAAAAAATACAAAAATTACAAAAATGACCAAAATGACCAAAATGATCAAAATGACCAAAAATTACCAAAATTACCAAAATAACCAAAATGACCAAAACGACAAAAATATTTAAAACGACAAAAATGACCAAAATGACAAAAAGACAAAAATGACAAAAATGACAAAAATGACAAAAATGACAAAAATGACAAAAATGACAAAAATGACAAAAATGACAAAAATGACAAAAATGACAAAAATGACAAAAATGACAAAAATGACAAAAATGACAAAAATGACAAAAATGACAAAAATGACAAAAATGACAAAAATGACAAAAATGACAAAAATGACAAAAATGACAAAAATGACAAAAATGACAAAAATGACAAAAATGACAAAAATGACAAAAATGACAAAAATGACAAAAATGACAAAAATGACAAAAATGACAAAAATGACAAAAATGACAAAAATGACAAAAATGACAAAAATGACAAAAATGACAAAAATGACAAAAATGACAAAAATGACAAAAATGACAAAAATGACAAAAATGACAAAAATGACAAAAATGACAAAAATGACAAAAATGACAAAAATGACAAAAATGACAAAAATGACAAAAATGACAAAAATGACAAAAATGACAAAAATGACAAAAATGACAAAAATGACAAAAATGACAAAAATGACAAAAATGACAAAAATGACAAAAATGACAAAAATGACAAAAATGACAAAAATGACAAAAATGACAAAAATGACAAAAATGACAAATATGACAAAAATGACAAAAATGACAAAAATGACAAAAATGACAAAAATGACAAAAATGACAAAAATGACAAAAATGACAAAAATGACAAAAATGACAAAAATGACAAAAATGACAAAAATGACAAAAATGACAAAAATGACAAAAATGACAAAAATGACAAAAATGACAAAAATGACAAAAATGACAAAAATGACAAAAATGACAAAAATGACAAAAATGACAAAAATGACAAAAATGACAAAAATGACAAAAATGACAAAAATGACAAAAATGACAAAAATGACAAAAATGACAAAAATGACAAAAATGACAAAAATGACAAAAATGACAAAAATGACAAAAATGACAAAAATGACAAAAATGACAAAAATGACAAAAATGACAAAAATGACAAAAATGACAAAAATGACAAAAATGACAAAAATGACAAAAATGACAAAAATGACAAAAATGACAAAAATGACAAAAATGACAAAAATGACAAAAATGACAAAAATGACAAAAATGACAAAAATGACAAAAATGACAAAAATGACAAAAATGACAAAAATGACAAAAATGACAAAAATGACAAAAATGACAAAAATGACAAAAATGACAAAAATGACAAAAATGACAAAAATGACAAAAATGACATAAATGACAAAAATGACAAAAATAAAATAAAAAAAATGACAAAAATGACAAAAATGACTAACATGACAAAAATGACAAAAATGACAAAAATGACAAAAATGACAAAAATGACAAAA
This sequence comes from Uranotaenia lowii, assembly GCF_029784155.1. Lineage (NCBI taxonomy): Eukaryota > Metazoa > Arthropoda > Insecta > Diptera > Culicidae > Uranotaenia > Uranotaenia lowii. Next base: position 427,951,486 of record NC_073692.1, read on the forward strand.
ATGACAAAAATGACAAAAATGACAAAAATGACAAAAATGACAAAAATGACAAAAATGACAAAAATGACAAAAATGACAAAAATGACAAAAATGACAAAAATGACAAAAATAACAAAAATGACAAAAATGACAAAAATGACAAAAATGACAAAAATGACAAAAATGACAAAAATGACAAAAATGACAAAAATGACAAAAATGACAAAAATGACAAAAATGACAAAAATGACAAAAATGACAAAAATGACAAAAATGACAAAAATGACAAAAATGACAAAAATGACAAAAATGACAAAAATGACAAAAATGACAAAAATGACAAAAATGACAAAAATGACAAAAATGACAAAAATGACAAAAATGACAAAAATGACAAAAATGACAAAAATGACAAAAATGACAAAAATGACAAAAATGACAAAAATGACAAAAATGACAAAAATGACAAAAATGACAAAAATCACAAAAATGACAAAAATGACAAAAATGACAAAAATGACAAAAATGACAAAAATGACAATAATAAAATAAAAAAAATGACAAAAATGACAAAAATGACAAAAATGACAAAAATGACAAAAATGACAAAAATGACAAAAATGACAAAAATGACAAAAATGACAAAAATGACAAAAATGACAAAAATGACAAAAATGACAAAAATGACAAAAATGACAAAAATGACAAAAATGACAAAAATGACAAAAATGACAAAAATGACAAAAATGACAAAAATGACAAAAATGACAAAAATGACAAAAATGACAAAAATGACAAAAATGACAAAAATGACAAAAATGACAAAAATGACAAAAATGACAAAAATGACAAAAATGACAAAAATGACAAAAATGACAAAAATGACAAAAATGACAAAAATGACAAAAATGACAAAAATGACAAAAATGACAAAAATGACAAAAATGACAAAAATGACAAAAATGACAAAAATGACAAAAATGACAAAAATGACAAAAATGACAAAAATGACAAAAATGACAAAAATGACAAAAATGACAAAAATGACAAAAATGACAAAAATGACAAAAATGACAAAAATGACAAAAATGACAAAAATGACAAAAATGACAAAAATGACAAAAATGACAAAAATGACAAAAATGACAAAAATGACAAAAATGACAAAAATGACAAAAATGACAATAATAAAATAAAAAAAATGACAAAAATGACAAAAATGACAAAAATGACAAAAATGACAAAAATGACAAAAATGACAAAAATGACAAAAATGACAAAAATGACAAAAATGACAAAAATGACAAAAATGACTAAAATGACTAAAATGACAAAAATGACAAAAATGACAAAAATGACAAAAATGACAAAAATGACAAAAATGACAAAAATGACAAAAATGACAAAAATGAAAAAATGACAAAAATGACAAAAATGACAAAAATGACAAAAATGACAAAAATGACAAAAATGACAAAAATGACAAAAATGACAAAAATGACAAAAATGACAAAAATGACAAAAATGACTAATAAAATAAAAAAAATGACAAAAATGACAAAAATGACAAAAATGACAAAAATGACAAAAATGACAAAAATGACAAAAATGACAAAAATGACAAAAATGACAAAAATGACAAAAATGACAAAAATGACAAAAATGACAAAAATGACAAAAATGACAAAAATGACAAAAATGACAAAAATGACAAAAATGACAAAAATGACAAAAATGACAAAAATGACAAAAATGACAAAAATGACAAAAATGACAAAAATGACAAAAATGACAAAAATGACAAAAATGACAAAAATGACAAAAATGACAAAAATGACAAAAATGACAAAAATGACAAAAATGACAAAAATGACAAAAATGACAAAAATGACAAAAATGACAAAAATGACAAAAATGACAAAAATGACAAAAATGACAAAAATGACAAAAATGACAAAAATGACAAAAATGACAAAAATGACAAAAATGACAAAAATGACAAAAATGACAAAAATGACAAAAATGACAAAAATGACAAAAATGACAAAAATGACAAAAATGACAAAAATCACAAAAATGACAAAAATGACAAAAATGACATAAATGACCAAAATGACCAAAATGACCAAAATGACCAAAATGACAAAAATGACCAAAATGACCAAAATGACCAAAATGACAAAAATGACCAAAAAGACCAAAATGACCAAAATGACAAAAATGACAAAAATGACAAAAATGACAAAAATGACAAAAATGACAAAAATGACAAAAATGACCAAAATGACCAAAATGACAAAAATGACAAAAATGACAAAAATGACAAAAATGACAAAAATGACAAAAATGACAAAAATGACAAAAATGACAATAATAAAATAAAAAAAATGACAAAAATGACAAAAATGACAAAAATGACAAAAAGGACAAAAATGACAAAAATGACAAAAATGACAAAAAGGACAAAAAGGACAAAAATGACAAAAATGACAAAAATGACAAAAAGGACAAAAATGACAAAAATGACAAAAATGACAAAAATGACAAAAATGACAAAAATGACAAAAAGGACAAAAATGACAAAAATGACAAAAATGACAAAAATGACAAAAATGACAAAAATGACAAAAATGACAAAAATGACAAAAATGACAAAAATGACAAAAATGACAAAAATGACAAAAATGACAAAAATGACAAAAATGACAAAAATGACAAAAATGACAAAAATGACAAAAATGACAAAAATGACAAAAATGACAAAAATGACAAAAATGACAAAAATGACAAAAATGACAAAAATGACAAAAATGACAAAAATGACAAAAATGACAAAAATGACAAAAATGACAAAAATGACAAAAATGACAAAAATGACAAAAATGACAAAAATGACAAAAATGACAAAAATGACAAAAATGACAAAAATGACAAAAATGACAAAAATGACAAAAATGACAAAAATGACAAAAATGACAAAAATGACAAAAATGACAAAAATGACAAAAATGACAAAAATGACAAAAATGACAAAAATGACAAAAATGACAAAAATGACAAAAATGACAAAAATGACAAAAATGACAAAAATGACAAAAATGACAAAAATGACAAAAATGACAAAAATGACAAAAATGACAAAAATGACAAAAATGACAAAAATGACAAAAATGACAAAAATGACAAAAATGACAAAAATGACAAAAATGACAAAAATGACAAAAATGACAAAAATGACAAAAATGATAAAAATGACAAAAATGACAAAAATGACAAAAATGACAAAAATGACAAAAATGACAAAAATGACAAAAATGACAAAAATGACAAAAATGACAAAAATGACAAAAATGACAAAAATGACAAAAATGACAAAAATGACAAAAATGACAAAAATGACAAAAATGACAAAAATGACAAAAATGACAAAAATGACAAAAATGACAAAAATGACAAAAATGACAAAAATGACAAAAATGACAAAAATGACAAAAATGACAAAAATGACAAAAGTGACAAAAGTGACAAAAGTGACAAAAATGACAAAAATGACAAAAATGACAAAACTGACGAAAATGAGGAAAACGACGAAAATGACGAAATTGACGAAAATGACGATAATGACGATAATGACGATGTAATGCTAGAATTCATCATAAGTAAACGGCAATGAATTTAGCATTCGCTGTTTTTCGTATTTTCTATATCATATGTTTTCATCTAAATTTTCATAGGATGATCAATTTAAAAAATATCAAACAAGTGAATGAGGATCCTTTTTATAATAGGCAGAGGTCATACCTACAGTGCATTGCCTTCACCTTACAGTATATTTCCATTCATCTACATTGAAACAAGCTAGATTATCGCCGTATGCTATATATTTGAGGAAAATGTTTTCTCACAATTTTCTCCAATGTTAAGAAATTTTTAGTATGTTTTGTTTTACCCTTGGATCTTTTTGTTCAGACCTTTGACCTTCCAAAAAGTGAAAAAAATGTTGGGCCTTTAGGTTATACGCATTGGTGTCCAATGTTTTTTATTGCTTTACTATACCAAAAAAAATTGCGATATTGATTTTTTGAAAAGGCGAATGCTCCCAATGTAAACAAATAAAATTATCAGCTGGATAAAAAATAGTACTCCAGAGATCTAGTTCGGAGGTCGTTTATCGTAAAGATGTTTGATTTTCGAGAAACAAAGAAAACAAAATAATATTATTGCTGGGAATTTATGGAGCTTTCGAACTTCAAATCCGGATTTCTCGAAACAATTGTGTTGGCGTATTCGCCGTATTCGGTAATGATTTGATAATGCATTTTTTATTTCTATATGAAATATTTTCTATAGAATATTGGGATACAATGGGCTGTATCGTTTTTGAAAATAGTTAAACATAAAAAAAACCAAAAAAGCTGAATTTTCATTTCAAATTTGTTCTTATCAAAGTTATTTCCTTTTTTCAAATTTCCTAGAAATCTTAACTTTTTTGGAAGCTTTTTTTTAACAAAAAAAAACTCTGGACCCATGACAAGTCGACGTGTCTGAAAAACATTTCGAAAAAAGTTTTTTTTTTTAAATTTAGCTGGTGAAGATTTTGAAACAGAATAAAAAGCTTGCTTAGCAAACGCAACCAAAAAAAAAAGCTTTGACGTAAAAGAAGGATTATCGTAAACCAAAAACCACCATCGAAACAAGAACGCAACAACCATAAAACAGGAGGGTAAATTAACAGCTAGTAAAACATAAACCACTTGCCTACGACTACGCGGCCACAGTTAGGCTTTTAACGTGCGTTTTTTTTTTGTCTTGCACTAAACAGACCCGTGTCCTACTGGATGTTGCAGAATCAACAACATCCCATTAGCCGATCGTAAAACGTCTAGGATCTTGCTACCTATCAACGTATGCAACATGTGTTCCTAATCTTGGCCAACCCACTTGACGAAAGTGGGGTGTAAATTACCCATCAATTTGTTGGCTTCCTACCACTTTTGAATCCTAACCTAATTGATAGATTAACAATGGCGCCCACGAAGCTAATTGAAAGTTTAATATCTACCTTATTGACCCATTGAAGGCACCCTCGTCAGAATGGGGATTGATTCACTAAATTAATCTATTATTCATACTCTTAACAACCTCATTGATAACGAACGCAAAGTGCAGTGCAATTTTCATTATCTCTCTGTCTCTCTTAGTGCCTCTTTTTTGTTGTGGTCACAATTACTCGAATAAACTGTGATATTTATTTCCTGTGAGTAAGGAAGGAAGTTTTTCCACGCACCAGCCGCGGCCGGAAGATGCGAATACGCTCTCTCTTTCTCTTGGGCTCTCCAATCCAAACTTTCAAAACGCACGTGGTGTGCAGTGCTGCCATCGACGAAGGAGGGTTACCAATCACCCAAATTGCACGCCCACTCTCAAACGAAGCAGCCCGCGAAAACGTCCACCAGTTACCACCAAGGGCAACTGGAAAATTGTTTTCCCGCCTGCTCGGATCCTCGCACTAGAAGAGAGCTCGTATATAAGAAGGATACCGTTCTGCCTGTTGCTCAACAATCATTCAACATCCGTTGGCCGACTAGCACCTTAGCACTTAGCACTAAACAATCATCATCAGACAGTTTCCGGTGTGTGCTTGTTCTGGGCTTAAATTCTACAGAGTTCAAAGTGTGACAAATCCGACAGTGAAGGTGACAAACATGCTCTTTAAGCTACACGTGTGCTGTGCTGTGGCGCTCCTGGCGCTCCTCAACTGGACCGAGGCGCTTCCGGTCAAGGAACAGGAAGTAGAGGATTTAATGTACAAACTGCAACAGCTCAAGCAACTGAACGACGGTAATTTGAAAGTTTTGTGTTGTCTCCGTTTCTGTTACAATTCGTGTTAACTTTCCAACGCTATTTACATGTGTGATTCTGTCAAAATGTGTCAAACGTCCGTTGTCAAATGTACCTTTTTCCGAAAGCGAAATCGTGAGTCCGTCCAAAGTGTTTGTGTAAAGTGCTACGCTATGTTAAAAGTGATTAATACGATTATTTCAGCTTAAGACTTACGACAGTGCAAAGTGGGTATATGATAAATTGAAACACTGTTAAAATGAAGATTGGTATAAAAAAATAATCAAATATTCAGCAAAACGTTTTTTGAAAATTTAGATTTATTTTGACGGATAACGGACTTGGATGATTGATAAATTTATAGGTTATTTTTTCCAAATTAATTTATATTTCAAGAGTGTCCCACATTTACTTACTTCACAGAAAAAAGGCTGTAAAAATTCTAACTTCAAGTCATTTGTAATATTTTGGTAGGTATTTTTACTTCATTCCAGTGCAATACCATATAGATTATATACATTAGGCCGATATCAGCTCAAAAGATTTTTTACATCCAAATTTTCCGATGCCACCAACAGTACTCAAACTTTATAACAGAGTATCTAGATATTAAGAAGATTCCAAAATGGTATTATTGATGGAAATCGGTACAGTAGTTTTGCAGCTGGTGCCAAAACTGTAAACCGTTTTTTGCAAATTGTCTTTTTGATCCAGAAGTTTGGTAAAATCACTCTTAACCCTTCATTTCATGATTTTTTATTTTTCCCGAAAAATCATTTTAAACAGTCAGAAATGATGTGTACATTAAGAAAAAATTTAAAATAAAATACGATTTTTCACTTTTTCCATACATTAATTGTTGCAAATTTGTTACTTTCTGAAACGAAGGGTTAAATGCTAGTTATACGTACTGAATGCTTTAAAAATTAAATTTTTTTATTCCTTCTCATTAACTTAACGAAATATCATCAAATATTTAAAAACATTGGAATATAGTTTTGGTCACAACTTTGTATGGAATTGCTCCGTAGTTTTCTGAATCAAGTATAGATTCACAAGCTTTTGGGTCCTAAACATCAATAAAACAACAATTCATACCTCAAAACTTCTTCTGGTGATTCTCAAAATAGCAAAATAACGTTTAATCCCAAAACTCACAGTGGCAGCACGACGCCAAGTTGATTTGCAACGTTCCATTGACAAAATTGAGTATTTTTCCTGAAGTTTGAGCAAAATCGATTTTCGTCATTGCTCATTCAGCGTTGGATATTTTTCAACTTTCAAAATACAGAAAAATAATGAATAGTGGATTTTTACAGCGTTTGCAAAGTGATTCACCCTTCACTAGAAATTTCAGGTATATTTTTACGACTTCACTGGTACCAAGGAAAAAGAATTGTTGGTGCCTATGTTTTAATAATTTATTTTTCAAGATTTCGGCGTCCTGAATTCAAATTATTATTCAGATTTTGTCTATCACCTCAAGTTTTTGAGATAAAGCGTGTGGAAATTTTGAGTAAAATCAAAATAATTTTGAATCTATTTACTATTACTACTTTATTCAATAAAGAATACAGATATTGCCTAGATATTTTAGTTTAAGAAAACAACGTTTTATAAAAATAAAATAGTTCTACAGATTTTAGAAATACGAATTGATAAGATTTAATAAAATTTTCATACAACTATTTCTGACATCATTTAAGAAAGTCTTTGAGTATTTGATATTGAAGATTTCAATTCATTTAACAGCTTTGTTGAAATCTGCAAAACAATTAGACTTCATTAGGCTTCAAGGAACATCACGGATTCCATTTGCTTAAAATGTTCTCAAATATTTCGTCAAAATTCTCGTATTTAGCAGAATTGGAAGAAAAAATTAACAATGAAAAAAAATTGTTTCATTTTTTTCTCAGAATTAAAAACAACTCGTAGTTTTTGGGAAAGTTGATTATTGAATAAGAAACCTTTATTTTCAAAGTCTTTCTATTGTCCTATACTTTTGCCAAAAAGAACACAAATTTATTGAATGAATTTTTACCTATTTTCATAAGTTATCTCAAAAACTAAAACTGATAGAAAAAAAACTGATTATATTTTTGGAATCAGGTTAGGTAGGTTTTTGTACTAGGAATTGTCAAATCTCGATTTTATTTCAAATGAATGCTGATGTGATAAGGGATAAAAAAAATAAAAATTTAAATGTCATATAATTTGAACAATTGAGCAGTGAAAATGCCTGATATTAAAGTATTGTTGAAAATAAGCTTCCTTGTCGAAAACTTTTGAGCAACCCAAATTGTCCTCATTCTACACTCATTCAAAACCTCAAATCAATACGACCTTGTAGACAAATACCTAGTTCAGCCCATAAAATGCAGTAACACGCAGAAAATTTGAAAAAAAATGCACATCTCAACAAATGCATAGTCAACTCGGGTAAGATTTTTTACTTTGTAAATTATTTTGTGTTGACTAAAAACATTTTCTTCCCAGATTTGATCCGAATCATCCAAATTAAACAATTTTGTACTAATAAAGAAACACCATTATAGTAGCTGAAAGTTGTACAAATCGTTTGAGAAATAAGCGGTTCCAGTCTAGAACTCTTATGGGTAAAAAAATCTGAGACGGATTAGGGTTAACTGAGTCACCAAATTCACCGAGTGAATTTTAGGAATTATGTTCGTCAAGTTATGCCGTGAGACGGAATACTATGTAGGTAAATAAAAAATGAGTCACCAAATTAAAAACAGTCAGAAGTAAAATTCTAAGTGCGCCTATAGAAAATGGACGATCACAATGTCAAATTGTAAATAGAGCGAAATTTTTCAAAACACACAAATCTATCACTCTGTTGTGTTGTGAGCCTACTTGGTTGAACGGTACCGTGGTTGAATTAAAAGGAATCTTTCGATTGCTTTGATTCAGACAAATCTATCGTGCATTTATGAGAAATAGATGAGAATATCGAAAATTTAGCTATGATCGTATATATTTTGCTATATATTTTAAGAAATTTTAACATCCTACTACTGAATTCTCATCTTGATATACCTAGTTTAGTTTCCCTCTCCTGTATGGGAATTGATAACATAGGCTAGGATGCATTCTTGATCTCATGAGAGGCAAAAAACAGCCCATAAATCGTATCTCGTCAGCTGACAAGGATTGCTCATAACCTCGCCTTCAACCCGATGACAAATTGGGCACCAAGAAATGAACCAGAAAATGTGTTTGTAGTTTTGATACCGCGTTGTTGTGCCATTCATGCCGGAAAACGATACGATAAGGGTGGGCAGGGTCGCTTGATGATTTCACTAGAGGTGTATACCTTTTTCTAGACTAGCTACTCTTTTATTTTGTTGGTGTCCTTGTCTCCTACTCCACGGACTATGGGCTCTCGTTGGGCGGTTCATAATATCTGTCGAGGCGGAAATTAAAAAGGCAAATCCCGGTCTGTGTGTTTTTTTTCTGCTCTACCTCACAAACGCGAACCCACTTGTTAGTTGAGGAACAAACATGGCTTCGGGCTGCCACGCCAAGAACCGAGAACTGTGCAGTTCAAATTTTGGAACGCGGGCAGGATGTGATGAGAAAAATAAACTTACCCCCACACTACGTGTATGTTTCTGTGAGATTAAGGTCTCTGACATCTTGGCGGGATGATTACACATGGCAAATATGACGTGTCAAAGGGCCGAGATATTATAGTTCACGTGTGGCTTTTGATTTTGAAGTCGACAAAAAAAAACATATCAGTGGTAAGTTAATGTTATGAATGCATTTGTATTCTGATTTTGAATTGTGACTCGAAGAATTATGCATACGAATTCTGGATGAAAAGATTCTGAATTTTAACTTTGATCTGAATTTTAACTCCGTTTCTCAGTTTATAAAGAAATATTTTCACAATGGCCTAATCAAAAGTCGCCAACGTTTTAACGTTGTTTTTTGTTTTGCTCGGAAAACTTTTTCCAACATCCAATGGACCTGTCAAGAGGACCAGCTGATCCTGTTGCTTTACCAGCGACATTTACATCGCGACGACGTGGACTAACGCACAAAAACTCTCAGGGCAGCAGTACCTGAAAAAAAAAAACCTTTTCCAAACATCAAAATGTTCCATTTTGTTTCAGCCGGATTTGGTAAACAGGGTGAGGCACAGTTAAACACGAGATTTTGGTTTTAATGTTGAATTATTTTTCTGTCGATTCATACAGGATTGGTCAACGAAATCCAAAAATTCAAGTGTTCGAAAAAAGTGACATAACAATTTAAAAAATCATAAAAAAAAACAATTGTTTGTCCAATAGTTGCACAGGAAAATTTGATGTAGTGCCTAATGTTGTCCTATTTTTTCCAATGATTGCACATTTTAAAAGCCTTCTATGGGCTCAATCAATACCAATATCGATTTAAAGCTTAAAAATGGACTCAACCACGCCCAAAGTTTCAGATTGTTCGACTGATTTTGGCTCAAGATATACAGTTTTGTATAGGAATTTGTCTTTTCAAAAAGTTAATTTATTAAAATACTTTTTTCATGAAAGCGGGATCATTTTTTAATGAATTTGATCTCTGTAGCATTCCGTCAATCATCAAGGAACATTCACATCACATTGAAATTTTTCGACTTAAAAACTGTTTTGATCGAATAAGAGAAGTAGGCGGCGACCGTGACTGACGGGTGTGGTTATTTTCGCTGCTGATTTTTACTCCTGAAAAATTATTTTATTTTTATTTGTAAATTGTTATTTGAGACAAAAATTCGTACAGAAGTTGAGTTTGCGTCGCGTTTTTTCAAATTTTGTTAGTGTTTAGAGGTTTTACAAACCAGTGGAAATTCTAGTGGACGTTGTGCACTGGCTGTTGAAATAGCAGGGGCTAATGCCGGAAATGGAAGAAAATGTACAGCTTTACTTGATACTTTCTTCAAATCATTCTACAAATCAGAGCTAAGTATACCTCAATTGTATCCAAGTTGAAATTTCTTGTTTGGTAAGGTAGTTTATAGGATGAAATGTGGTTTTTGTGTTTTGCAATCTGCCGATGAAAGTACAAGTTTTTGCTAAACAAAACTAAGGTCAAATTTCCTAGCTGTTCTTAGTTAAGATGATTTAGCAGATTTTTCAAGAGTCTACTTAGTAATTGCGCTGGATATATATATATATATATATATATATATATATATATATATATATATATATATATATATATATATATATATATATATATATATATATATATATATATATATATATATATATATATATATATATATTTTTTTTTAAATATGTTGTTCGAAAAAACAGTTTTTTTAACAGGAATCATAAGTAAACTCATAGTGTCAAGATTTTCTAATTGATTGGCAATGGTTACTATGATATTAAGCTATATTAACAAATAAAAAATGCATAATTAGAACGATCATTAAAGCAATTTTAACATCAGAAAAGTATTTTAAGCACAAATTAGAAACACAATAAAAAAATTTAAAGAACGATTTTAGCTTTCATGAATAATGGATTTTTCGAATAATTTTATTTTTAGTTCGAAAGTTAGTTATTTCAGTGTTGCTCAATGTTGAATTGTGAATTCTAACGATAATGATCATGCGTTGAAATCACTATACGGAAATTTGGCTATTTTCCTAGATTTTGTTTGTTTTTAGATTTGCCTACTAGCGGTTTGAATGGCAGCATTGGCAAAAAAAACTCCATTTGACTTGTGGAATACTTCGGGACTAAAATGACTTCGTTAGGGAACTTCAGTGACATTTTCATATGTGATGAAAGGAATTAGAGAAACATGAACTATCAAAGAACGAAAGAACATAAGCCGTAAATATCATGAAAATTTCGAAAAAGATACAACGGCTCACCGACAGGACTTGAACCTGCAATCTCCGCTTCGGTACAACGGCGCGTTAGCCAATTCCACCACGGTGAACGTGATGGAACCGGCGAACACGAGCAATCGAGCTCTGCCGATCAACTGCTGGACCTTCTATCGAAACACCATGTATATCCCGCATGTGATCTTTTCCCTCTATTGATCTCTCTTGTCTCTATACATGGTGTTTCGATAGAAGGTCCAGCAGTTGATCGGCAGAGCTCGATTGCTCGTGTTCGCCGGTTCCATCACGTTCACCGTGGTGGAATTGGCTAACGCGCCGTTGTACCGAAGCGGAGATTGCAGGTTCAAGTCCTGTCGGTGAGCCGTTGTATCTTTTTCGAAATTTTCATGATATTTACGGCTTATGTTCTTTCGTTCTTTGATAGTTCATGTTTCTCTAATTCCTTTCATCACATATGAAAATGTGATCATTTTCAGGTACAAAGATGTACCAAGCGATTTCATAACATCAGTATTGATTTCAACAGAGCAACACCTCCCTGTGTAACTGGTCTGCTCGGAACCTTGAGCGGCACTGATTGCTTCTTCATCTGACCGTAAGTTGCGGCAAAACCCGAAGCAATCGACCATGTGCTCGCTCGGCTAAAATCCCGAGTCGATGGGTGGGGTTAGAGAAACAAGAGAGATCAATAGAGGGAAAAGATCACATGCGGGATATACATGGTGTTTCGATAGAAGGTCCAGCAGTTGATCGGCAGAGCTCGATTGCTCGTGTTCGCCGGTTCCATCACGTTCACCGTGGTGGAATTGGCTAACGCGCCGTTGTACCGAAGCGGAGATTGCAGGTTCAAGTCCTGTCGGTGAGCCGTTGTATCTTTTTCGAAATTTTCATGATATTTACGGCTTATGTTCTTTCGTTCTTTGATAGTTCATGTTTCTCTAATTCCTTTCATCACATATGAAAATGTGATCATTTTCAGGTACAAAGATGTACCAAGCGATTTCATAACATCAGTATTGATTTCAACAGAGCAACACCTCCCTGTGTAACTGGTCTGCTCGGAACCTTGAGCGGCACTGATTGCTTCTTCATCTGACCGTAAGTTGCGGCAAAACCCGAAGCAATCGACCATGTGCTCGCTCGGCTAAAATCCCGAGTCGATGGGTGGGGTTAGAGAAACAAGAGAGATCAATAGAGGGAAAAGATCACATGCGGGATATACATGGTGTTTCGATAGAAGGTCCAGCAGTTGATCGGCAGAGCTCGATTGCTCGTGTTCGCCGGTTCCATCACGTTCACCGTGGTGGAATTGGCTAACGCGCCGTTGTACCGAAGCGGAGATTGCAGGTTCAAGTCCTGTCGGTGAGCCGTTGTATCTTTTTCGAAATTTTCATGATATTTACGGCTTATGTTCTTTCGTTCTTTGATAGTTCATGTTTCTCTAATTCCTTTCATCACATATGAAAATGTGATCATTTTCAGGTACAAAAATGTACCAAGCGATTTCATAACATCAGTATTAACTTCAGTGACGAATATGAAAGGACCTTTTTCAACAGCTTAGCTACAAATGTTTTGTGATTTAAGTCTTCCTTGATTTTTCAACTTTTTTAGTCATTTCTAAACCTACATGAAAAAGAATTGTTTTGTTCATATCTTCATTTTTTGAATTGTTGATAATTTTTGTAGTTTTCGACATATTATCATTTTTTAAATATTTTGATCTAATTTGTGGTTTGTTTTTTACTTGTTTTGTGCTTTTTTGATATTCTTGTGATTTTTTGTGTTTTTTTTGAATTTTTTTTTACTATGAATGGCTAACTGTTTTGGTAGATTCTTTTTCTCCGTGCAATCGCGAAATAAAACTGAGGCAAAGAGTTGATTTGCACTGATGAGTTTCCAAAAACGATCTTATTCAGTTTTCACAACCTACATAAGAAATTAAAAACTAGAACGAACAAAAGTAGAGTCACTTTATCCATTAACAAAACTTCAATAATTTAAACATTTTCACATTTACAATACTCTTAGAAGTTTGATAGGAGTATCTTCAATCTAAAAGATCTTTTTGAAAACACATTAATGTATCAGGAACATGAATAAGGAAAACAAGTTAGTTTAAAGAAAATTCATACATTTTTTTTTACTTCCCGAGCAGACATTTATGGCAAAATTATAGCAAATTTTGCTATCACGCCCTGAAAGCCAAATTTGCTTTCATTTTGCTTGACATAAGGTGGTACACAGCAAAAATGAGAGCACAAATTTTCATACATGGTTAGCAAAGTGATGCCAAATTTTGCTAAAACTGAGACCTTAACTACACCTCGTTTTTCGAGAGCTTGGAGAGCACAATCATGCCAATATAAAGCATCAAATAAATTCCTTTACAGCAAAATTTAGCATCTTTAAGCTCTCAATATTTACGAAAAACGAGGTGCCCGAGCAAACTTTTCTGGCAAAATTATATCTACTCGAGCAGACTTTAATGAGGTACTGATACAATGCCGAAATTGAGGTCTCACTTTTCTATACTATAGCACCTTAATTCGAGCAAAATTATACAAAATTAAGCTAGCAAAGCATGATAGCATAATTGGTGTTTTTTCACGGCAAAGAGGATAGTATAACCCTCAAAACATAGAAACGTATCATGAGTCGCCTTTTAACAAGCAACTGCATTTAGGCGATATTCATGGTACATTGAATGCTCATAACAATAGAATAATACGAAAGGAAAAATACTCGCCTGCATTTATGCAACAACAATAGGGAATATTCAATGGCATATCATGGCAAACGTTGTCATATTTACAATTCACTGGAAACATTATTGCAAACTGGACCGTCAAGTGTCAAGCAATGGATATGCATAATTTTTCAAATCTAAAAGGTTGTTCATGTAAGGTTTGTATGTTTGTTATGCAGCTAACACATTTTGGCGTTTTTTTTTACTCTCCAAAACATATACTCATCACAATATGTACATTGTACATAAATACAGAATACTTAGAATTCTATTTTCAGAAAAATAAATCATTGAATCATGAAGTAGTATACGTAAAGGCGTTCATTCTCTCAATGCGTAATGATAAAAAGATGAATCGCGAAAATTCACAGAGAGATGCATAATATAAGATTTTAGTTCCTGCTACGAATGTCCACAACCTGTTGCCAAATATGTACTAATCTGAAGAATTGGCAATTTCATATTCTTTTGATTAGTCGAAAGCAGAACGTTTTTAAGCGAATGTTCTTTCTTTAAAATTCCATTAGGATAATTTAAAATATTTCAAAGAACTTACCTGTAGCCACTTTTTGTCGAATTCCTGATGGCCTATACTATTACATACAGTAAAATCGTTCAGATTCAGATTCAGATTGCTTTCCCTTTGGTTTTCTTTATCCTTCCTCTTTTTTCCACCCTCCGGTCGCGAGTTACCTTCCGGATTACTGTTGAGCATCATCCGTGCAGATTGTGTACTAACGCATTCGTCATGTGTTGGGCAATCGACGACTAATCCACAAATAGGGGTTTTCTCATGTTTACAGCCAAAATTGCTGTCGCCCGTTGCTTCTGCCGACTTACGCATTCTTATTGTGTACTTGGACTGAAAACGGAATCATAACACAATGTTTAAGTTATAAAAAAAACTCGTTTCGAAACTCACCTTTTTGAAAGCTAA
The DNA here is from genome assembly GCF_029784155.1 of Uranotaenia lowii. Taxonomy (NCBI): domain Eukaryota; kingdom Metazoa; phylum Arthropoda; class Insecta; order Diptera; family Culicidae; genus Uranotaenia; species Uranotaenia lowii. The sequence goes on from NC_073692.1 coordinate 427,966,852, forward strand.
ATATTCTCGGACGTGGTCTCCAGCATCCGGTTTCATACCTTTAGCAAAACCGTGATAGACCGGAGAAAGTTACACTTTTTTAGAGGATTAAAACGACGGAGATTAATTTTTCGGCTTTTGTTTATGTGCCAACTTGAATGAATTCTGGTTAAACTTCTCAAAAAGGCGAAACTATTTTATTAGTCAATAATGTTGTAGCTTCTCAAAAAGGTTAAACTGTTTTGAAAAGGAGCTGTACAGCAAGAAATATTGAAAGAAATATTCCTTGGCTGTACAGCAATAACTTGAAACTATAAAAACATGTTTGATATTTCGGAATATTTAATAAAAATTAAATATTTTGTTCATGACAATTAAGATAGAGCAAACATTTAGTTGTTGATCGTTTCTTTTGTTATCAAGAAATGTTTTAAGAACTCAGTTTTTTTTAATTTGTGAGTTTCGCCCTTTTTCGTTTTCCGGTCCAGTAATGCCTGGTGCACCGCATGCGGAATTTATACCAACCAGAGGTGCCAGGTGATTCTGCCAATAGTCAGGACCAAGGTTTTTTGAAACACGAGGCTCTCCGACGTTTTCAGTAAGTAGGCTATGAGTGTGCGGGGCTCTCATTGAGTTTGTTTACACACATTAGATTATTTGCTCAGCTTTTCTGTGGTTTGTTGTTAAACAAACTCCATGAGTTCCGCAGTTGCTAAATAGCCAAAATGCCTGAATCGGGAATTTGGTATTCGGTAACACCTTCTATACTTACACACCTTGGTCAGGACAACGCGGAGAGGTATGAGCCCAAAGCCGTTTCAAATAAAGATTAACCAAAGAAAAGGACAACGTGAAGCAAAAAATCGGGAAACCTCTTGGTTCATGAAAATGATGAACAACTCTGCTTAGATTACACAAAATGATTTATGCAAAAATAGTAAGCAGTTTCTTGGTTGGCCTGCAGTTCATATCAGATCACCATCCATCAGTTGAAAGGGTTTAAGAATTTTATTATAGATTTATTCGATTTTCTCAAAGTTATTCGATAATATTTGATATATTTTCATGATAATCAGGGCATTTCAGAGACCAATTTTCCAAAATCAAGACAACTCAAGAGTTTTTTTTTTAAATCAGGACAGTCTCTCGAAAATAAGGAAAAATCCTTACCAGTCAGAACACCTGGCACCTCCGATACCAACCGGTTGATATAAAATAGCTAGTACCACAATATATTTATTCTTGACTTGCAAACAGGGATGCCAGGTGTTGAGGATGAAAAATCTGGGCAATTTTGAAAAAAAGTCTGTGTGTGTCTGTGCATAAGGAAAATCACAAATTTGGTACTAAACGAGAAATTAAATTTGGCGAATCGTGTGAGCGGAGGGAGGGGGGTGGGGGGGGGGGTTGTGTGGTTTTGCTATGGTGTTCGGGTTATTTTCGAGTTGATAACTATATAACAAACACTGTTTCCTACCACGTACCATGCTGATCTTATTTAAAAAAAAAGTTTAATGATTGATTGGTCATACCAAAGAATACAAGCCAGATTTTAGTCTAATCTGCCACTTACATATCAAATCTGATACATTAATATTGAATTTATCTGTCAATTTTGAAAGTCTGTAAAATCTGGGCACTCTCAGCAAAAATCTGGGCAAAATTTGTGTCTGACCAATATCTGGACGAAGGGTCAAAAGTCTTGGTTTTACAGACAAATCTGGGCACCTGGCAACCCAGCTTGCAAAACAAAAAAAAAGTGAAAGATCGATAAATGAAAAACAAAATGAAAATTTTTAAAATTTTTTTATCACAAACAAGCGTGTTTGAAATAACCAGTGGTTTTTTAAAACAGCTTTTTTCAGTTATTATAGTTTTGTGAACAACTGATATGAACGAGAGCTTACCTTCTTAACAAATTCGTTTTGATTCCAGGAAAAGGTAAGAACATTGGAAGGCTTGGATAAATTGTATTCATGTCAAAACCACTGCTAGAAAAAACTCGAACACTTAAAGGGTTTTGTAAGACGTCTCTTTCATGAATCCAAGAAGGATTTTTCTTGCTGTTCCATATCTCAATAATTTATTTTAGTATGAATTTTTACAAATAAACGCAAGTTTATGAAAGAAACTTTTGCAATCGTAGGAAATCGACGGTGGAATATGCTTACATTTTTGTTTAAAAATTTTTTTTCTGGCATAATTTTATAGAACATCGAAATTCATGATGCCTATTTTTCTATGGACTTTTTTCTCTAATTTATGTAATTATTTTAATCTCTGGTTTAAAAGGGATACCTTAATGATGGCTGATTTTGCTATCTGATAAAATGATGCTCTAAAAGTTGCTAACATTTTGCTTTTAGTACCTCGTTTTGGTCTCAGCTAGCTGTTAGAAAAAAATTATTGAAACCATAATAATGCTCAGTTTTGCTATCATATAAAAACCAATAGCAAATGATGCTATCATTCTACTGTTGATACCATATTTTAATCTCAATTTGCTATCGATTTGGGCATCAAAGTCTGCTCGGGTTTACTCTTTAACTTTTTTTCACTGCCTCAAAGTTAGAAATAGGAGTTTCCTTAAGAAAAATCTAGGAGCATAGGAGGTGTAGGAAAACTCGATCGCACCATTAACCAAAATGGATCCTGATCTATAACCTTTTCCCAACTAACAAAGCCCTTTCCATGGATATTTGATTATAGATTCGCAGACGTATAGACGGTTTCTATAGATGGTGATATTAACTTACCATTGTTTATGAATTTTTCAAAATTAATCTTTGGAATATAAAGAGACAGATGGTTGTTAATTGATCCTATGAAGTATCCTACTAACAATCCTTTCTTCCTTCCTCATTGACAACTAGGACGTGGCCGGCGCCGTTATTGATCATTTTCAAAGGGAGAGCATGAGTTTTGTGCATTATGAATGTACTGCTAGTCCCAAGCACCATTCTTTTGGCTCTTGCGCAAAGCTGATGGCCTCGATCAATCACGGAGTAGCAACCATTGGCGAGGTAGAACTTGATCTGCTTAGCCACGCCAGCGATCATGGAGTTTGAAGTGCTTAAGTTTAACAAAGTTTAATCAAATATGTAATCTGAATTTTAAAATGAATGATCATATCTGAGCACTTCAAGTTCAATGATTTAAGGTGGATATGAGTAGTCAACTAAGCTAAGCTAAGCTAAGCTAAAAACTGTTTTGATCGAATAAAATTTAACGAAGTTATGACTATTTATTTTTCCGGGTAATAAGGACCAAATAAAACTTCAATCAGATTTCTTCGGTCTAACTCGACGGTAGATTTCTGAAAAAATTTCAAACATGATCAGTAAAATTGCAGATCTTACAACCATCGACTTCGATTTGTTTTAGAATTTAGGGTCGTTATTTCCCCACTGTACAATACTTAGACAATATTTCAATCAAAATAAAGAGGCTCGCTGTTGACATGAAATAGATTTTTTTTTTGGATTAGTCGTCTCAAAATTTGAGAAACCGTGGTATTTCAGAACAATCTTTAGATTCTTTGCATAAAATTTTAGGTTGATGGTCGGGATGAAGGATTTGAAAATAAATCTAATAAAAATGTAACTTAAAACTTCAACTTTAAGTACAAAAATAAATGAAGTATGAAAATATGAAGTGTCTTTGAATTTAAGGTAAATTATTGAAAATCAATGCAATCAATTTGGAAATTCGAAGTGTAAAACAGTTTTAAAGCACAGAAATTATTTAAATTACTAAGATAACGTAAATATTTACTTATTAAGCAAAATTACATGTCATATTAAAAGACAAATCGAGTTTTTTCAGTTGAATGTAATCAACGTATTAGTTGTGCGGCCTGGTAAAGAATAAATGGATGTGCAAAAGACCGCTGCAAAAATGGACTTTTTGCTCCCATAAGTTTTTTCGATGCCTTTTGGGTGATGTTGCCAGATTGCTCGATTTTATACGGGTTTGCCCGGATATTTAATACATAATTTGCGCGGATTTCATTGAAAAAAGCCCAAGTTTTGCCCGGATTAATTCACTTTATCTGTCAAAGCAGGAAAAAAATGTGTTGTAATATTTGTTATTTATGAGTTCATTTGAGCAAGTTTTATAAAAATAATCATGGAAAGTTTTTTGAGAGCCCAAAATACGGTATGGAATCTGCAGATGAGTTTTGACGATTTTTTTTTTTTCATTTTTGTTTAGTTTTTTTTTTGTTTTGACCAAACTTGCTCGGATTTTTGGCCGACAATTTTGAAATGAAATGCCCGGAATTTGCCAGGTTTTTAGATAAAATTGACCGGAATTTTCCGGGCTGCTGAAAAAATTCTGACAATCTTAATTTGGGTCACCTAGCATCAGTGTAAAATTTGAGAGGATTTGGTTGATTTCTGTATAAGTAAGCGCAAACGTTTCAATTTTGTTTGGAAATTTGAATGGCAGAAGAAATTTTTCCATATTAAATCATCCAGGAATTTCAAATAGGCTATGATTTCAAAAACAATCGATGAATTCTTTTGAGTTCAGCCACAGTTTTTGAAAAATCCAAATACTAGTATTTCACTAGCTATTTACTAGACTAGCATCCTCAGTAAGTTATCTATCGAGGCTGGCAAGAAGTTTGTTGAATACTAGTATTTGCATCATGGGATAACGATTGGCAAATCACGCTATTTACCGTTCAAAACAGACTTACCTTAAAGGACCCCACGAAGTTTATAAAATGTTATTTATTTATTGTTCTATCATTAACAGCTGATATTTTTAATTACTTTTATAAGAACGTTTGATAGAAATCTACATGTATCCCAAGGTTGGACTGACACTTTTAATAGATAAGATTTGCTGCACGCTTTGTATAGAAAATTTGATGGAGCTGAGTAAGCTTTTTTGTTCCTGTTTTATGGAAGTTTTGGTTGCTTGGGTTGCCAGGTACAATATTTTTGTATTTTAAAACTTATTTTATTTATTTACATAGTATTCTGTCTCACGACATAACTTACTGAACATAATTCCATAATATTCAAAACTTAAAATGCGATTATTTTTAAATGCCCCAACTTTTTTTTTTCGATTTTTATGGCGCCAATGCCATATATTCACTATAAAAAAATGCTGTTTTTGGAAAAAAGGTAAAAAAATCAATTTCTCTTACTTTTCATCATAAAAGTTGAATATATTTGGAACGGTGATTCTTATGTAAAACTTAACACTAAACATTCAACACATTGGCGCCATAAAAATCGAAAAAAGTAGGGGCATTTTGAGGATTATCGCAATTGTCCTATCTCATCTGTAGCTTTTACGGTTTCGCAGTTGCTCTGTTTGTGAAAAAAGGCCAAATTTCTAAGAATGAGGGCGCCCAAAACTTTGGATTTTTCTTATTTACATTAAAATTAATCATCCTACTGATATAGAGCCAAATCGGAGAGAGTCGATGCATTTTCATTGTCACTTGGTATGGAATGACCCATATCTAATTTTAATGATTCATAGCTTTAAGTTGTCTTAAAGGAATACACCAAAATATGTTTGTTTGAAAAAAGGTTGGTATTTCTCCATTTAACATATACTTTTATTCGTGTTTATTTATCAGCTAATTGCGTCTATTTTTTTTTTATTAACTTTCGAAAAATTTTCAAAACCCATACGAAACATCTGGTGTTTCCATAATCAAAGCTCTAATAACTATTTGAACCCAAAAGAAAATAATTATTTTAAAATGTCTTTAGACTTGTCACATACATACATACAACCTGGAATAAAGCCAATATCACGTGAAAATCTTTTCAAATCGTTCGACGTGCTTTTTTGAGAGATATTTTTTTTAAACAAAAATAAATAAATAATCACCAAAGCTCAGAATGTACCGGACAAATTAATCGAGACTCATCCGCATAACGTCGTTACATAATTTATGGTGCTTTTGATCTTTGGCACTTGAAAAGAGTTCTCGGCCCGTTTTGCTGCCATCAAGGAGGGCGTCGTCTCAGAAATATTATGGAATTTATAGTGTAGTGTCGTTGTTTAAAATTAAAATGTTAATTGGAAAATCTCCAATCCAATCGGGCGCTTGCCGACCTTTGATGGTGCGTAACTTTTCCTACTAAATAGAACGGGTGAAAGCTAGCGGTAGCCCCGGCCATTTTTAATGCGTCCCACTTTATCGCCACGAAAACAGTGACGTGATGTTTCGCAATCGCCAGACATTGCCGGAAGGGCCACAAAACCAGTGCAACGTAATCTAAAGTAGAAAGGTGACATCATATCTCAGACCGCTCTTGGTAGGGTAACTGGACATTCACGGCAACGGAAAGTTGAAACGTGACAAATTCCATTTTCGAAGCTCAAAGTCTTGTTGCATCAGGACTTTTCTTCCTTTCTTCAAACGAAGCAGGCGCCGACTGTGGTTGAAAGTGCATTGCCTTATTTATTTGCTATCGTTTTAAAAGAAAACCCGCCTGCTAGGACAAACTGTGAGCCCCATTCGATAGCCTTCGTGATTTTTGTGTCGCCAATAAAGTGACTTGTGAATTTTGTGAAATCTAATCATTCTCCTGTTCAATGTTTTAATTATCGCCTTTGCCGAGCGTCAAAACATGAATAATTCAAACGTGCTTCCACTTCAGGGTCCCAAAAAACGGTGGCGAAAATGTGAAGCAAGCACACCAGACGGAATTCGTCCAGAAGACACCATCATTAGCCACCTAGAGATCAAGTGACTTTCATTTACAGGGAAAATTGTCTCCCTCACAAACCTACAACTGGAGAATCTCACCTTTCTCCTTCCTTGTTCGTTCTATTTTGGTAACGAATGTTGTTAAAAACAACATATTTGAGAACGTAAAGAGAGGGCGTTTGTGCATCGGGGAAAAAAACGAAATGAAAACATTTTGGGAAAGCGAGATGATTGATCTTTTTGCTCTAGCTATCAGCTGAAGGAAACTTTTTCTCGAGAATAATCTTGTATGCAACGTGGTATTTGGTTTAAGGAGACTAGCTTAGGCACCAACGTAAGTGTTCAACGTAGAAAGGATGGTTCCGTTTTTACGTCCTTCCGGTACGATGGAATCGAGAGCAATTTCGAGAACAATTGAAACTTTTAGGAAATCGGTATTTCAAAATTCACTTTCTACCATCCATATTTGAGAATATGTTTTCCTGACACAGAAGAAGGTGAAAGTTGATCAAATTTTCAATCAACTAGTTTAAAATGTAACATCATTCTATAAAAAATCTATAATTTTTTAGAACACTCATTTACGAGAAACATTTTCCGTGATGCAATACTTTTTCTTTCAAATTAGATAAAAAATTGTGCGGAATTCTTTTTTTTTTAAAGGTGAAAAGGGTTTTTTTTACTCTCCCCTGTTAAATTAAGTTAAATTTAATTTATGAGCTTTTCAATTTATCGAAACAAACATATGGCACCTCTCTTCTCTCCCAATTTGTTAGCCCCTCCTCCCAATTTCTGCTAGATTAGCACCCGAGTTATAAAAAAAATTGTATGGGAACTCCTCTTCCCCCTTCCTAACGAATCAGTGAAAGAAGGGAGAAGCCTTAAACAAACAAAGAAACAAAATTCTACTCAAATACCCTTTGCTATTAAATTTGAATAATAAGTTCTCAATAATAATAATAATAATAATATTTATTAATGACCCTTTAACTTTATAAGTCATTCAGGTCAGAATCAGTTCTCAAGTGATCCAAAAATATTGTATGAAAATCTCCCTCCTTTTTTCCCTTTTCTCCTTTGAGAGAGGAAGGGGTCTCGAAACATAAAAATAAACATACCTCGTACTCGAATATACTTCCATGATAAATTTGTTTCTTTTTTGTTCGATTAATTCTCGAATAATGCATAAAACTATATGGGAGACCCCCTCTCCCCTTTTTCCCCCTAGTGGAAGCACAGATGGGTGTCATCGAAAAAACTTGTCTCGTAACCTTATACCTTCCTATGTGAAATTTGGATTCATTTGCATGATTAGTTATCGAATGAAGCAATAAATTGTATGGAAGACCTCCTCTCCCCCTCCCCTTAGTATCTCCCCAATCAAAGAGGATGGAGTCCCAAATAATCATAGAAACATTTCTCGTACACAAATAACCACCCATGTCAAATTTGGTTCCATTTGCTTGATTAGTTTTGCAAAAAACTGTATGGGAGGCCCCTCTCCATTTTCTATTCTTTTTAAGGAGGAGTCTCAAACCATCTTTAAATTATTCTTTTAACCCATATATCCTCGAATGCCAAATTTGGTTCCGTTTGCTTGATTAGTTCTCGAATTGTGCGAAAATTTGTATGGGCGCCACCCCCTCCCCGCTTCCTATTTCCTTATTAAAAGGAGGGAGGGGTACGAAACCATTTCAGGAACACTTTTCGTATCCAAATACACTCCCATACAAAATTTGGTTCCATTTGCATGATCGGTTCTCGAGTTATTATTCAAACATGTTTATTTTGTTCCTTCCAGAGAGTGGGAGGGGTCTCAAACTATTATAGGAACCTTCCTCCATCAAAGACACCTCTTGCCATGTTTCATGCAATTCGGTTCAGTTGTTTCCGAGTCTATAGGGAACAGACATACAGAATTTTGCAAATTTTTATAGTGTGTCTGGGTTTTCATTGGATGTCTTGTATAGTAAGTGCGAAAATTTGTTCAGAGATGTCAGTTTTATGGTTTTTTTTTATGTTTTCTGTTCATGCAATGCAAAACAAAATTCAATACATGCGACCAACTTTGTCCAAGATCGAAAAAAGCTGTAAGTGTAGTGAGGAAAAATTTATAGCGTCGCAAACAGAGTGCTCCTTTCTCATGAAAAAAGAATTTAGCAACACTGTCCGATTGTCAGAAACAAATCGTTCAATTTTCAGAAATACTGTTCTAATTAGAAATCATCGATTTTAGAGTTTCAAAACTATCGGTGATGATTGGAGCTACAGTCTCATAAATTCAAACTTTTTAATTTAGATTATACTCCCTTAAAGATGCGTTTAGAACAGCGATAGGCAATCTTCTAAGTCGCAAGAGTCGAAAACTGTTATTTTCAAAATTTCAGAGCTCCAAAGTGCCGCATTGTAGTTTGCAGAAAGATAAAGAGAGAATTTCTACTCTACACTTAAATTTTTAAATTTATAAACAAATTTTGATGATTGAGTAAGGTTGTTTAAGAACAACAGTTTTGATTCAGAACTAATGAAAAAAACTAATGATTTAAAAAAAAAACATTCACTCGTTGATAACACTGAATCCTGAATGTTAGATGTCAAAAGAGATTAAACTAATTTCGGTGGTTCTGTTTCCATATTATCAAAATCAAAATTGTATTTTTTATATTTCGACTTCTGTAACCAGTTTAGGATTCCTAATTTCCAGTTCAAACCATCATAAGAAATGAAAAGCTGGTTTAAAATCCTGGTTTAAATTTGGTTTTGCATTTCATCAAGAATATAATTCATGATTTTTGAAATTCATATGTATTTTCAATAATTAGACAAAAATTCTCTGAATATAAAAAAAATCAAAATTAGAAACCATTCTGAGTTTTCGTTTTGTGTTTAAATATTTAGATTCGATGTCCTCAACTTGATTCTCATGCAAAATTAAAACATAACAAAGCTCCAAAATGGCATTCAAAAATTGAAAACTCAAAATCAGATCCATAATTCAAATTCATATTTTATTTCAGAATCACAAGTAGGATTAAAAACAAAAGATTCAAATAACGATTTAAGATTGCGAACATCAGAAATTCAATTACGAATTCATGTTTGAGAGCTCTGGATCAAATTTCACTTCAATTCGGATCTGGAGATTCAGAGTCGTTTTTTTTACATTCCAGAAAACGTATTGCAATTACAGATGAATAATTTTGATTTTATTTTTCTTCATCAGATACAGAAAATGTTTAAAATAAAAATTCTTCTTTTTTTACGACACTTTACCATCCTTGTTGCATTCGTGTCTGAAAAAATTCTATGATTTTATTTCTGTGGATTACCTGAAAAAATGAGGTTTTTCAGTTAAACAAAACTTTTTAAATAAACTCAAATTCATCTTTATATTTGTTATTTTCAGCTGAACACAAACTGATTTTTATCAAAAATTTGTTCTTTTAAAATTAGATCAGGGAACTTTTTTTTCACAAATTTGCAATATATTTAGTGTAAACTTTAGACATCTACCAAATTTCGTTTGATATGAGATTATGATTTCAACTACGGTCTCTCAATATTTTATGAAAACCTGTCAATTTTGTGTGAAATGACTACGTGTTCGATGACGTTGAAGTACTTGTCAAAATTAAATACTAGTTGAATAAAGGGCTTTTTATTGATTTAATAATCTGATAATAGTATAGTATAATAAAGATCAGAAAAATAGGTTATTTCAAAGCGAAAAATCTTTAGCAATCCTGTGCAAGGAGGGTACAACAATAGTGTTTACTGCCATCAACGCAACAATACAAGCTGTCTCCTCCGATAGTGTTCCCAATATTCAAGGTACTTGCGCCGAGGAAGCTCGTAATAACGAGGGTAGGGGGGACGCAAAAGATTCTCTATCGTTAGCAAGAAATAATAATATTGATTTGATACAAATGATAAATAATTTTTGATTATATATGATAAAATCTAACAACAACAACATCAACAACAGCAATTCCCATGTGGTAAACAATTTCTGCTTAAACAGTTCAATGCTCTTATGTTCTCCTTTCATGGAAAATGCGCTCAATATCGCTGCATCCGATTTCTTTTCAGTTCACACATTGATGATCAATTTAGTTCGATTGAAATTTATAAATAGAAAAAAAGTTGTTGCTGTTTGTTTTGTGTTCTACGTTGGTTTGTTCATTCTTAATCACAGCCATGGCTTCGATTAAAGTTGCACAGATTAACCTTCAACATAAACGAACAGCAGCAATTAATTTATGTCGGCTCGTCCAGAATGGGAAAGCATCTATTGCATTGGTCCAAGAACCTTATTTCAGAAAGGGAAATTTTTATATCGGGAACATGGTCGCACCTAACTTTACTGTTTTCAGCAAAGTAGGAATGGCAAACGCTCGAGAAATGCCTCGTGCTTGCATTCTTGTTAATAATGCTATCAATGCGATCTTATTGCCGGAACTAACTACTAGGGATATCTGTGTTATAGAAGTTTCTTTGTTGAGCAACAGCACTATGAGGAAATACATTTACTGTTCAGCTTACTCGCCTTATGAGCCACCATCTCCAACGGAAAGTTTGAAGAAAGTTGTTACATACTGCGAATTTCACAAAATTCCGATTATTATAGCTTGTGATGCAAATGCTCACCATGTTATTTGGGGTAGCTCAAATACCAATCTAAGAGGTGCCAATCTCATGGAGTATTTGAGTAGCACTGATTTAGAAACACTGAACTTAGGAAACAGTCCGACTTTTGTTCGTACCGATAGATATGAAGTCATTGATATCACTCTTTGTTCAAGATTCGTTTCACTGGAATTATGTAATTGGCATCTGCCAGAAGAAGAATCGTTATCTGATCACAGATTCATCTACTTTGAACATTTAGGGGCGTTCCTGAATACTGTCTCGTTTAGAAACCCAAGAGCTACAAATTGGGATCAATACTTGGATAATTTAGCTACCCGATTTCATGGATACTTTCCTCAAATAAACACTCCTGCTGATCTAGACGATGTCGTGGATAACATGACAGAAAAGATAGTGAGCTCCTTTGAAGAGGCATGCCCACTTCGCACTTTAAGAATACATAAAAAAACCACACCATGGTGGAATTCAAACCTTGCAAAACTGAGGAAGTGCGGCAGACGTGCGTGGAATAGACGACGTACGGAAGGGTTTGAAGCTTTTAAGTCTGCTCGAAGAGCCTTCAGGAAAGCCACGAGAGCGGCTGAGCGTTCAAGCTGGCAGACCTATTGTACAAACATTTCAGGCTTAAATGAGGCGTGTAGACTCAACAAAGTATTGGCTAAATCAAATCATTATCAGGTATCTAATCTAAAAACCTTAAATGGAGATTACACTTCAAGTGATGAAGACACATTAGCATGTCTGTACAATATTCATTTTCCGGGTTGTGTTCAGTCAACCTTTGCTGTTGAACAAGAATTTTTCTCAAGTAGTTCGGAAAACTGGTTTTTCGCTCGCAAAGTTATAACTGATGAATCTCTAAAATGGGCAATCGATGGGTTTGCTCAGTATAAATCTCCCGGTAGAGATGGGGTTCTTCCTATTTTTCTTCAAAAGGGTTATGATCATCTCAAATTCGTAGTTAAAAAAGTAATGGTAAGCAGTCTTGCAACCGGGTATATCCCTAAACTGTGGAGAAAAATAAATGTAAAATTCATTCCCAAAGGTGGAAGAGATTCTTACGACGAGGCAAAAAGTTTTCGCCCTATAAGTCTAAGCTCATTCTTTTTAAAAACTCTGGAACGTTTAATCGATCATTATATACGAGAGGAATGTCTAACACGTTATCCTCTCCATGAGACGCAGCATGCGTATCAAACTGGCAAATCCTCGATTACTCTTTTGCACAATATCGTGTACCAAATTGAAAAAGCTTTTACCAACAAACAATCTTGTTTAGGAGCCTTCCTAGACATAGAAGGAGCATTCGATAATGTATCATTCGTCTCAATTGTAAATGCAGCGCAGCACCACGGAATTCCCGATGTCATCATTAATTGGATACACTCTATGCTGGCCTACGGATGCTTAGTATGGTGGCAAAAAGGTGAAGTTGCTACAGTTCGGACAAAACTAAATCATATTCAAAGAATGTGTCTTTTGGGGATGTCCGGATCGCTCACAACAACACCTATAGCCGCTCTTGAAGCTCTATTCTCTATAAAACCTTTACATGTGTTCCTTAAACAGGAAGCCCTTTCATGTGCCTTTCGATTACAGGCGGTCGGTTTTTGGCAGCCTGACTATGCTGTGCGACTTCCGACCCATACAAATGTGTGGCATGAATTTCTCCGAATAAATTTGTTCCACACAGCACCCAATGATTTAACACTTGCGAATAACTTTCCCTATAAAAACTTCAACACAAAATTTCCTCTAATCCAAGAATGGACATCAGGTTTTGTGGAGGAACAAATGTCCTCGCATATAGTTTTCTATACAGACGGTTCACTAGCGAACGGCCGCGCTGGTGCAGGAATCTTCAGTCACGAGTTGAACATAGAACATTCTCAACCTCTAGGTAGATACTGCACTGTTTTCCAGGCCGAATTGTATGCTATCATGTATGCTGTGCAAATTGCGCTGCAAAAGAAAATCATGTTTAGGACAATTTATATCTGCTCAGACAGCCAAGCGGCTTTAAAAGCTTTAAACGCCTCTAGCACCAGATCTAAACTGGTAATCGCATGCCGAAAAGCCGTCGTAGAACTTGCTGAAAGCAACAGCTTAAACCTTTTATGGGTACCTGGTCACACGGGAATTTTTGGAAACGAGTGCGCCGACGAACTCGCCAGAGCTGGATCGGAAAAGGAATTTTGTGGTCCAGAACCGGCTGTCCCAATTTCGCCATGCTGGGTCAGAAACCAAATAAATGCTTGGTCTTCTGTCCAACATGAACGATATTGGGAGGAGTTGGACACTTGTCGCCAAACCAAATTATTCTTAGAAAAACCCTCTCAGATGGTATCAAAATATTTGTTAACTCTGTGTAAATCTCATTGTAGTATCCTGATCAGAGCACTCTCTGGCCATTGTAAGCTCAATTATCACATGCATAAAATTCAGCGTGCTGAATCTCCTGTATGTGGAAGTTGTGAATCAGACGTAGAAGATTCTTTCCACCTGATATGTAACTGCCCATCATTTGCTCAACTACGTTTTCGTATTTTGGGACAACACGTTATAAGTGAATCCAATTTCAAGAAACTAAACCTCAAACACTTACTATCTTTCCTTACTCTTTGTGGAAAAGAGCTCTAAAGCTTTAAAAAGTTTTTAAACTTCCTCAATGGACATAGGTTTTCTCAGGTAAATGATGAAATCTATAAAATAAAAGACCAGGCACAATTTTCCCGATTGTTTGGATAACGTGCCGCTATTTGAGTCAACCCCTTTCTGATACCTGAATAAAGGGCTTTTTATTGATTTAATAATCTGATAATAGTATAGTATAATAAAGATCAGAAAAATGGGTTATTTCAAAGCGAAAAATCTTTAGCAATCCTGTTATTTAAATGCTTTTTAAATAAAATCTAATACAAAAACAGAAACCGTGAAGGCCACCAAGGTGTTAGAGTTGATACACATACGGCAATAATAGATTTAATTGGGAGATAACTCTTCAACTTCCCACCGGTACCTAGCTGACATAAACGAGTTCGAATTTTATTAGGTAAATAATCTCACCTCAACTAGAACCAACCATTTTATGGGATATGAAAGCAAACCATCTGTTTTTCAGGAGCTGTAAAGAAATATTCGTCTCTGGATCTTTTTTCCTATTATTTTTTTCCTTGAAACCATTCCACTAAAAGACAAAATGTTCAACAGTTGGTTGGCTCGACTCCGTTGAGCTCATTTGGCGTTTTTTTCACGCTCAACAGTATCAGCATCTTTCGAGTATGCTTGGTTAATGTTGGATGTTCACAGATGAGAAGAATATGAACATACGAATTCAATTAATTTTTTTGACAAATATTTTCAAATTTTATTTAAATCCAGACAAATTGAGTATGTAAAATATATAAATTTCGGAAAACAATCAAGAAAAAATTACAAGACTGTAGTTTTATGATTTAATCTAAATGTTGAAGACCAACACATTCCCTACCAAAGGTGCTAATTTGAAACATTTTCAATCGACCAACTTTTCCATCATCACGTTAACACGCTGGCAGACGGGAATGGGGGGATGAAGTGTACTCAAAACAAAATTTGAAATAGACAAAAAACATCATCTCACCCACTCAACGCGAAAGCTTCTCAAAGTAATATTTTACGAGCATCGAGCATTTTACAGCCTCTACACTCATAAATGACAATGTTTCTGGCAAAACACCCGCCAAACTCTCTTCGTAGGACTTAGTCAAGAAGCAGAAAGAAAAAAAAACTCGCGCCGAAATTGGCTCATTTGGTGGTTTGCTGGCTGTCGTGGTGTTTCCGCTTTCTATCCAACTCTCATCAAGGCCAAGGATCGGACCAGGTGTTCGGTAACTAACAATTGCTGCTTTGGCGTTCCCGTGTTCATCCAATAGATGTCCACGATACAAAGTTGCCAAGTTGTAAACTGGTGTAAATTACGTCATTAGCTGAACCAGTTGTTATCATTTCCCCGTAACTTTCCAGAAAGTTGAATTTCGTGATATTTTTCCCTGACTTATGACTTGTTTTGTTTGAAAAGTAACAAAATTTCAAAACGAGTTACAAGGCGCAGGATGTTAGACTTTCCCAAACGATGATGTTTGAAAAACAAGCCGTCCGTAATCGGGGAACAAACATGAAATTCTGCAACGTCGTCGTTTGGGATTGCGAGTTGTAACAAAGTCAAACAGGAGCAAGGTAGTTTTTTTTGTTCCTATACTTTGGCACGGTTCTAGTCGAGCCGGTTCCGGTTGTCTAGAAATCACCGGAAGGTGCGATGCGGTATTTTGGATAAAAAAAAACCACATTCGGCCTGTTTGGTTCGTTAGTAGGGTTTGGTTGGTAACGAACGACCTCTAATTAAAGGTTTCAAGGTGGGAAGCTAATTCGGATGAGCTCAGTATTTTAGGAAATCATTTTTGGGCAAAACTGAAGAAATCGTGTAAATAAAATATACTTCATTGTTAAATGGTTGGTAGCGCTATTACATAATTGCTTTTAAGCTTAACTGGTGCGTTCTGTACCGATTTCCTCAAAAAAATTTAAATCCCATGAAACCATTTGAAGTGAAACTTCTATCAAATTGTAGTTTGAATTTTTGACCTATCTTGGACGGTCGTTAGGATAAGAATCATGGTGCACAACATTCTAACAGTTGTTCTTCACAAAATAGTAATTTTTGTTATTAATAGTGGCCTTATCAGGTGACGAGGCATAAAATAAATACAGGGTCAAGCAATGTGCGATCTGGCATTCTACAACTTTAAACGGAGAGAAAAATCAGATCGAGTAATACAAAGATTATTCTGATGATGATTCAAAATGACATTTGAACAAACAATTACTTGTGATAAAAATAAGACTTTCAAGTTTGAGAAATCCTCAAAACGGTCAAAAAACTCGGCGTTTTGTATTTGCAGGTTATACAGAGTTTGACGTGTTTAAAAAAAGTTTTGATCTAATTAATTACATTCAATAGCTCTAAACTACATTGCCCGGTTTTATCCGGGTTTGCCCGGATATTTAATACAAAATATGGGAAGAGCCCGGCCCGGCCCAGTTGCCTTGATTTCATTTAAAATACCCGGACTTTGCCGGGTTTTAAACTTCATTTGGCAAATCAAATTAAAAAAAAACAAATTGTGTTGTATTTTTTTTATTTAGGTATGCCTCCAAAAACTAAATTTTAAGTTAATGTTATAAAAATACAAAATGTCTCAAAATCCCATACAAACTTCAGGCTCGTTGAGCGACCCCTTCCCGTGATCCGATCTCGCCCAAATTTGGCATGAGATCTTGTACTAGGCCAAGGATCAATTTTAGCCTGCAGCATAACTTTTTCAAAAGTCGGGTCATTTGGGGCACTCTAACAGACACCCTAAGGTGAAATCGCAATAGAAAATCCGATATCGCTTTTTTCGTCGCAGTTTTCGTGCAAATAGGCAGTTAAGGTTGTTTGCTATCGCATTTATTACTAGAATTAGTAAATTTTCTTCATCAAGACTGTTTTTAAGCAATCTGAAACATGCTTGCAAATTACACTTTTGAGAAATGCTCGGGTAAAAGGGACACTGCGTAGAAAAAGTACATTTTGCCGGAAAAATTGCTTTAAAAGTACATTTGTTTGTAAGTTAAGTATTTGAGAACGTTTTTTAACAAAAATGGAACCAACTGGTCTGAGTCGAGATGCGAAACAGTGTGATTTCCGGAATTCCGTATTTTATAGGTGCTACCTTCGCCGGGACCCAGTTTTTACAGTTTTTATGCCCTGTTTTAAAATGCTGAGTGCTTTTAGACCGACAATTAATCAAACCGATTAAAAATTTGAAATACCTGGAGAAACATATGTGTCCGGTTTTACCCGACCTTGAGGTGTCCGTCTTACCCAGTGTGCCCACTTTTTTTTCAAAAGGGTTGTTGTTCAAGCCCTTCGACGGAGATTCGCTGATTTTCCTTCTGATGATAAAAAAGAAGCCTCACGAACACTACATCTTTGAAACCGGTTGAAATTTTGGAAAATTTTGCGAGTTAAGAACTATTTTCTGAGTAGAGAAAATTACATCAAATAATGGATCTTCGAAATTTTAGTTTGTTTTGTTTACTGTTATGAGATATTGCTGGATGTAAATATCCAAAGAGTCTCGAAAGTGTTGATACACAAATGCAAGAAAATTCTCATAATTACATTTATGCCAAACATTGTAGTTTTCGAAATATTGATGGTGTTCGTTTTACCCGACTTTCCCCTACCACTTACTGATTTGCAGCTTCCCTAAATTGTGTGCCACATAAAGTATCATATTTCAAATTTTATTTCACGGTAAATGCAAGTGACTTGTTAACGAAAACTTTCTGGCATGAGATCTCCCACGTGTCCCAATTTTTCGTCCATTTTTTTGAAGTCCAACTTTTTTATGCACGATTTGAAAAACCGTTTTTTATTATTTTTAAATATGAAGACAAGCAGGCAGATCTGGTTCTTCATCTCACCAGACACAAATAATGATCTACTTTACCACTTCCCCAATCAAAATGTTAGCATATCTAATTCTCACATTTCTAACCTTTAATGGAATAAATCATCTTCGCTTTTATTCATATTTTAACTCCTTGTTAGATGTTCCTCTAGAACTCCTCGAACGATTTTAGCACATGAACTTTTCTTGAAAAGTGGATTCCCAACTGTTTTAGGGTCTGTCAATAGGACCTTGATGAATTTTCCACGATCGTGCTTAAAAATGTTGGACTTTTTCATTGGATGCTATCTCAAAACTTGACAAATTATCCAAAAATTGAACACATACCGTAAACTGGGGGAACTTTGATCATCGGGGTAACTTCGATCAACATGAATTTTTTGCATTAACTAAGTCTGAAGTTAAAATATCTGAAAACTATTCTCTACGTTTGAAAGCCTATAAATTGAGTGTCAAATAGGCTTAATTTTATTTGTAGTTGGAAAAATTTTATATTACTTAAAAATTAATTTATATTTAAATTTAAAGTTTTAAAATATCTGTTTTTTTCGAAGACTCACAAACAAACACCTCTCCTGATAAAATGATAGTATTTAGGAGCAAATGGGTTGTTTAATGTGAAAGTTTATCTTTTTTCCTTTGTATAGGTATAGCTTTAGTCTTATTTTTATGGTCATTCTGTAATATTATTGCATATTTAAAAAAAACGGACATTTTCTTTGAGAAAGCCTGTATAGAACAAATGGCTAAAAACCCTATCAAATGGTAAGTTTGAAGAAAAAAAGATCATGAGAACAGTGGGAGGACCTAGGGAATGGTATGAAGGTAAAATTTCATTTGTTTTGTGGTCAAAAAAAATTTGATAAATGTCATAATGTTTGCCCCTTAAGGTATGCAGCAACATTGTCCATCTTTTAAGTATATTTGTTTTAGAAAGAAAACGTTAAAAATTTAATTGATTCTAAACAAAACATTACTGCTATCAATATGTTTTAAACCTTTTGTGCCAAATGGCATCAAAAAAATAAGAAGATGTTGAGATACGTTAAAACCATAGTCATCAAAGTTACATGAAATTAATGTCGTTTGAATATTCTGCTATCAATGATCATGCTTTATACTCCTTACCTCAGTAAGTAATTTAAAACTTTTAGGTGTTACATAAAAGTAACCTCTTCCAAAATATTCGAAAATGAATTTAAAAAAAAGTGATCAATGTTCCCCCACGGTATATTCATACATTTACGTTATATACCTACATTTCATTTTTAGGAAGTTTAACTAAAAATTTGATCAATTTGCATCATCCATGCATTCAGAAGTTATACACAAAAGAAAGTGTTGCATTTATTATTTTTTAGTACAGTGTTTGGTGTGCGAAATAATTTGAACTGAAAGTTCCTGTCGTGTCATTTTCTTTCATTACTAATTTCAAACTTTTGATTTGTTGCTACTCAGTTATTGTTCACAAACAAATGGAAGTCAGAAATATGATACCCGTTGCTCTCATATACCTACATACTACTCGATTGGGAACTGTTCAATGATCAGATCATACAACCTACTTATAAGGATATTCATTGAGAACGGAGCTTTCACAATCGTAGTATTTCTGAAAGTAGCGGTTGTCTTACCACAACACGTAAAGTGGAGAAACACTCAACGAAATTACCCAGGTTCCTAATACACGATTGTAATCAAATTAACGCTGCATTTATCCGATTTTGTGTTGTTTGAGATGCTGGCAAGCAACAAATCAAATTTCTACAAGTTCAACTGGGTATATTTCTTGTGTGAATTTGTATGGAATAGATTTCAAACCATTTCCAATTAACAAAATAATTTATAAAAACAGAAACAGTTTTCCGGATTTTGGATTATTTTCATTTCTTAAATCAATTCAAACTGTTTTACTTTGACTTCTACTGATGAAATCAGAAGAACAAAAAAAATACATCAATTATGCTACCACAACATACCGTTTCGATCCATTAAGAAACGCGAGTGTATCGCTCAATCGGTAGAATCATTCGTCAAGGTTAGCAGGGCGCGATACTTTTACCCTACTACTAGATAGATATGTATTTGAATAACTGAGATGAACAAAAACACACGTTAATTGTTGGATGTTTCTTTTTTTCTTCGATCGGTTGAACCCGTTAGTGTTTTTATCCTATTTCTGTGCTCCCGGCTCCAATTGCACAACGAACTGCATCAGAAAGTGCATAATCAATAGCGCTGCCAGGACATGGAAACAGCATCAAACCACACAGCTTGACTTTCTTCTTGCATCTCTGGGCTCGGGTTTTCGTTTTTCCTGCTTCGTTGCTGCTGCTAGAAACAATGAACAAAGACACAGGAGTTGAGCTGAGAAAAAAAACACCCGCACCAAAGAACAACAATTGCGCTGGTTGTGGTCAGTCAGCAGCAGTTCGTTTGTACGAGCAACATTCATACATGCATGCATTCATTCATCGGGTCCTCGAATAATGGGCCAATTGTTGGATTAACACTCCAATCGATGAGCGACCAGTGGCGAGAAAATGTGGTGCCATCAATCATACCGACGGGATCCGGAAGAAAATCGACCTTTTGATCATCGCTTTCTTGCCCCAGCCCCAGCTGATGTATCGATTGGACGCTTACTCGAACTGTTTGGCAAATAGAAGAGCAAGCGAGACAGCCCCTATAGTCCGATTAAAACAAATTTCAACTTTACCAAAACCGTTATGTAGGGAAGTCACTCATTTGTCAATTCTCGAAGTAGAAATAACAAATTACTTTCGGGTCAGCTCACTATTGAACTTTACAGCCCGGGGCTTTTCCCCTATTGATGGGAAAAGATATCGACTATTTGGGTTGTTATCATCCATCATAAACATATCAATTAGTCTGCGGAGCCATGAACCACACGCTTTAATGGCGATTTTCGACACAGCTTAGGAATCTTACAGAAATCCCATATTCTAGGTTGAAATTCTATCACAATTGTCCTAAGTACATTCGTTTTTTTTTAATGAATTATTGATTGGAAAAACATTTTATAGTGAGTGAAATGAATTTGGAAAACTCCGTCTCTCATGAGTGGCTCCAGAGAGTATAACTTTTAATTTTCTTCAATACTAATGAAAATCAACAACGTTTTTTGGTGTTTTTTTATTTTCCTTGCCGTTAAAACAAAATTAAACTCTCTGGCATGGGCTTGTGATATAGCTCAGTTGGCAAGTCAGTTGCTTCCTGAGCCCATGTCCGTGAGTTCGAGCCCAAGAGTAAAACATCGATCACAATTGTACCGGATAAGTTTTTCAATGACTGCATCGTTGTCATTAGTCGCAATTGACATAAACATGTTAAAACTACTATAATCGAGACAAAAAAAATACTCTCTGGAGCCACCAATGAGAAACGAATTTTTTCAACATTGATTTTCTGGTGGTGATTTTACTGACTTTAAAATTATTTTCAATTAATAAAAAAGAGTGTATTAAAGGCAATTGTGAGAATATAGTACTAGGCTTGCTTTTTATCTAGAATAGGGGATCTTTGACTCTTGAATGATAAAAAGTTAATTAACGCAGAGCAGAAACTCGTTTTTCAATTGTAAAAATGTTTTCAAAACAAACCCTGGCCATCAGAACATTGGACTGCAATATCAGAGTGCTTAAATTATACATGTAAATGAAATATGGTCGATTCTAGTTGATATCATCCATATCAATACATACCAATAAGCCTTTCTCTGGAGCCACGATCGCCAAGTCAAAAAATACCGTAAGAGCATTTTTTCGATCATTTTATGGGTTTTTTGTTATCATATTTTTGTAACCACAAATTCAAATTCAAATCTACCACACTTTTAATTATTATAGATTTTCTAAAACGCTCTGGAGCCACAATGATTCACTCCAAAAAAAAATTAAAACTTTTTTTTCAAATCATTTTTTTTGCTTCGTGCAAGTTATAGAATAAGGTTCCCAAAATTTTTCGCGCACACGTCTGTTCCAGCCAAATCCAGTCTTTTTTATTTGAAAATCCGACAAAATCCGGACAATTGATTTCAAAATTTTCAACCCAAAATTCGGACGATATCCAGGAAAATTTGGTTAAGACCCAGAAAATATTAAAAAAAAACAGGAAGATCTTTTTTTTTTCATCACAATACATCAGAAGACTTCAAATAGTTTATTAGGCTTCCAAAAACCCGGTCATTATAAATTTGATAAAACTCGCTCTGAAAATTTCGTTGAAAATAAAAAGTTATAAAAATCTTCTTTGATTTTTTTTTGTTGCGAACAAAGTGAATAAATCCAGGCATTTTTCAACAACATTCGGGCAACCGGGAACGGACCAGACCTTTCCCAATTTTTTTAACCAATATCCGGGCATGTCTAGGTAAAACCGGCCGATTTGACAAGCTGATTATAGAGATAATGTTGCGAAATGAACGTTGAAAATTGAACTTAGAATTTGTCAAAAATTTTGTGAACAAGCGTAGGCAATTTTTGCAGGATTCTTACAGCATCTTCAGCTCCATGGACAGCAACTAGTTCATTGATTAGATAACAAAACTTTTTAAAAGATTAACATATTTTGAAGTTCATTTCTAAGAAGATCTTCAATCTGAATTGTCATTTCAAATCACAAACATTTTTCTTTTTGTTTATTTTTTTTATATTTGTTTCTTTCGGATTATCTGTTTTTCTAGATTTTTTTTTTAATTTGTATCAAGATTAATTTCGAATCAAACAATTTCAATTGCAGTGAGCTTATCTCATATTCTGAAAAGTATTTTGATTGAAATTATATCGACTGAAAATTTGATTTTCATGTCTGAATATGTTTTAGATTAAACCTTCGCGTTTTTCTAAAGAAAGGCGGAAATCTTACAGATTTATCGATTCCCGAGAATGGAAACATGTTGAGAAATTTTAAGAGATGTACCGAATATTCGGCGCCGAATACCGCCAAAACACCGTTAAGCCGAATATTCAGCTCTCCGAATAGTTGAGCTAATTTATTTTCTTAAATTTACCAAATATCCAAAAGTAATGTTGAAAAAGCTACAAAATCATAAATAACTTATGTTTTCATTGAACCATTTTAGGTGAATCCGTGTATCTTTCACAGTAGATTGAAAGAGTAGCGGCCCACCACACTCCCCCACACCAAAAGGCTCAATTGAGCCCCCTGGTAATGGACGCTACTGTTCTCAGCATGTCTGGCAGCAAAATGATAATAAGAGTAAACGCGAGCAAATTTTAATCATGCTGAGAACACAAATATTTATAATGTCGTGCGAGGAAATGTATTATTTAACTAAATTGACTACAATATGAAATCTCAATGGAAAATAATTTCCTTTGAAGAGATTCATTATTCGATATTTACTAATATACTATTTATTTATTGCTAATTTTATTATGTTATGTTCAATAATTTTATCATCGTGTATTCCTAATTTTCTTGATATATCCTATGATAAATCCAATAATAAATTCGAGAAAAGTTCAATCTGACCGGGATGGCCAGATATTTTTCTAAACTTTTCTGATTTTACCCGGGTTTATTCAGAATATGTGCTTATTCAAATAAAAAAAACTCAAATATCTCTTTGAACATTTTTAGATTTCGCGTTACACAAACGATTTTTAAGAGTAAATTTAAAAACTAACATTATTTTTTTTTTAAATACAATTTTAAAACTTCTGCTGTGATTCAATGGAAGCTATAAATTTCAAGTAATTTTCTTTCTTTTGCCTCTCATATATTTGTAGATAATTCGTAGTTTCTGTTCGAATTTGCCCTTTTTTACAAGTTTAAAAAAAAATCGCCCAGACCCGGTCGTGTGGATACATGTGATAGAAAGTATAATATGCTTAAGGTCAAAAATCATCGTGCTTTTGGCAACTATTTTTAAGACTATCTAAAATTCGACATTCATCTAATTCGATATCAAATAAGCAATTTCAAATAGCACCTGTTCTGACATGTTTAATCCCATGCTTCACTGGAATCCAATCCCTTTGGTGAAAAACTGTATATGAGAAGGCAATGCAAATCTTGCCGTGCCTAAAATATCCAAATTTGAGTCCAACTACCATAAGATGAAAAGATGGGAATAGAAATAGACCAAGAAAAATGATTATGATCACATGGGAGAACTATTCCCTTCATTCCGATAGACATCGACACTCAACCAGTATAATATTCATACGCCAGGTTGGTCTCCTGTAGTAGAATGTTAATACATGGGCCCCGGAGAGGCGCAAGATGTGGGTTCAAGTCTCACCGGGAGACAAGGCGAATTTTTTTTCGCATGTTTTTCAACATCAATTTTCCCTTATCTAGTCCCTGAAATTTCATCTAAGTTGGATTCATTTCTCTACAAAAAAAAAACTCAACAGAATATTCAACCGAATATTCGTTGAAAAGGTCAGTAATCGGGTTTAGCCGTTAGCGCAATAGACCACTATGTCATCTCTAGAATCTCTAGAAATTTCACGCTCTAGCTGAAGCCAAATTTGCAATAAGTGTTCTCTAGCAGCTCTAGTTAGTGAGATAAAATTGTTTATACTTAGAGAAAGATTTTTTTTAAGTTTGTGAAAATATCGAGCAACAATGAAGAACAAATCTAATTGAACCATGCCAGAAGTTATTTTGAATGTTATAAAAATAATAAAATTTAAATTCTTTGATGTGTATTTCAGACTGAGTATTTTTTCTTCATGCTTTTTTTATTGATCGAGCGAAAAATCATCGGGAAGAAATTGACAGCACTCAAAACAAAAACCAATACAATATAATACAACATTGATGATTACATAGGCGAATCACATTTGTTTGAAATACTAGCAAAAACACTTTTCCAAAACGGCTTTTATGTAACTATAATGATCCTTCATTTATTCATCATCCGAGCTTTATTACACACATTTTTTTGCAGAGCATTTCTTTTGCCAAACAAAGCTGTAAAATTAGTCAAAATATATTGAATGACAATTTAACGTTTAAAAAAGGAGATTCGATAACATTTTTCAAATAATTCCAAGCAATAATCAAAATAAAGACTGCATGCTCAAAGTACGCAGTAAGATTCAATTGTTCGAAGAAACATCTTTCTCTCAAAAAATCATTTGTCAAATTTCGTAGACATAAAACAATGTTGAAGGGACAAATCGGAAGGTCTCCTCAGGCTAGTTCTTTTCGGTGGCCTTCCTTTTATGCATCTCAGAAGGTCGCCGGACCCGCTAAAAGATAAAAATGCACCCCGTGTAAATATTTTACATTCCCACGAGCGGCATTTATCTATGTTTTGCTTTCCGTTCCTCCTATAGATAGAAATTGGTCCCGGAAAGTGCTGGAAATTTTGTTGATTCCTTCTCGAAAGTGTATTTTTGTTATTATGTTCTCAAGCATTTGAAGTTCAGAATCTCAAAGTATGTAGTGGCTCCATAGAGTGATCTTTAACTTAAGTGTTAATAATACTTCCATAATGCAAATCCATCCGAAAAGTCTGAAAACTATCACTATTGTCTACAACAACTAAGTACATGTTCGCTTACATTGTCCTACACCAAAGTGTCCGTCCTGTGAATGTCCGATAAAACTATGTGCGTCTTACTCTATAGTCTCACGTCCAGCACCCTCGAGTGCGAAACTTACTCATACACAAAAAGGTATAACACACAGTTAAGAACACCGACTGCATCCGGAAGATAATGATGGTTAATGAATGATTCTTTTCTTTCCTATCCAATTCATGGGTTTATGATAACGAACGAACAAACGAACCAACGAAAAAAAAACACGTGCCTCTCATGCCAGAGTACCTGTACTACAACCACATCCTGCTGACCGGTGGCGGAGGACCTTCGGCGGAAATGATTCTGCCCAATCGTCCGGGCACCTTCGGACGCAGTCAACGCTCGCTCGACTCGATTGGAGGCGGAAATTTGCTAAAACGCTCGCTCGACTCCATCGGCGGTGGAAATCTGCTGAAGAAATAATCCGCCCCCATCCATCGCTGAATGCCAAGTGGCTTGATTTTTTAAGTGCAAAAACGAACGCGAGCTAAAAAAAACAAAAAAAAATAAAGAAAACCTCCTACAAACTTATCACACACAGTCAGTCCATTTTTGTAAATTACTTATTATTGTATCTCTATTTTTTTTTTCTTCAACAAAACCATGGTCTTAAAATTGTAAGCACAAAAAGCTAACTAGCCGTTAGTTTGGATGACTGTAACGAAAAAAAAAGAAAGCAAAGTATAACATTTACCTCCGACCGCAAATCTCGTCGCATTTTGGTATCTACTGCTAAAAGTAGTGTGTGTTTAAGATAATAACTATAAGAATATTTAAACATGTGAAATCAAGCATTTGAAGTGCATATGTCGTTCCATCGAAAATAAATGAAGCCAAACAAAACACCTTGAGTTGTAGCGTTTTTTCGGTAGAATAATTGAATCAGTGAACGTCAGCAAAAAATGTCCATTATTATTAATAAATAATACTTAAATTTATTCACTTTTAGGTTCACAGCACCAGGGTCACAACAAAGCAGGAGAGGAATTAAACAGGTAAGCCGTTAGTGATTTGATTTCGTCATCCTTCCTCGCCGGTTAGCTTCAAACTTACGATTTTAAGTTTCCGACAGGATTGAGGTACCAATATTGGCCTATTCGAATAAATTAAGCTTTGACACGAATCACGAGAATTTATAAGAATAGGTACCTGAGGCTTTGTACCATTTAGTAATGGGTGGTTTTCTTTTATTTACTGCAGCCTCTCTAGTTGTTTTACCGAGAAACTAATGACAGCGTTTTGATAAGAACCGTTTTTTTTTTTGTCTAGTAGTGAACATTTTGTCAGGATTGGTACACGCACTTAAAAGTTATCCAAGATGGAACGAGAAAGAGATGAAATGATTCTGAACAGTCACGTTGAAAACCCAACATGGTCAGGCGGTATGATCGTCAAGGCTTTCAAGCTCTCGAAATCGAAAAATCACGGGTCAGAAATTTTACCTTGCTAAAATTTGCTAAAATTTGAGCTTCCATAACTTCTTACTCTGATGATACTTTTTGACCAAATTTTCTGCGTTAGATAGATCAACTATCACACTATAATACTACAAAATTTGGGTTTTCTGGAATTTGTGTGGCCTGATACAGTAATTCTACGAAAAAAGGACTATTTGGACTTTTACCATTTAAACTGCAATATCTCAGAAACTACGCTACATCTTTTATTGAAATTTGGCAGAGTGTTTGTTGAAATATAAAGCTAGCAAGTCTGAAGTTTTTGAAAAGTTCTATCGATGGTATCAATAGTTACGCGAGGTACAATATTTCTGGCATAAACCTAGAAATGCGATTTCTATAGAATTTTGCTGGAGCGAGACAGAGATGTATCTTATCACCGCTACTTTTTCTAATCGTAAGAGCAAGTTCACTGGTGTTGGGAAAAAGTGGTAGAAATTTTGACATTTTGAAAATTTTAACAATGCAAAAATGTTTTCAAGATCTTTGGGCGTTGTATATTTTTACAGCACTGTTTCTATTTCAGCCGTATGTGATAGAAATATTGCTATTTTTGCATCACAGCATGCGAAACTACAACACGTGTTGTTAAAAAACTTGAAGGCCAGAGATCTTGAAAATGTTTTAGAATGGCAAAATTTTCAAAATGTGCCAAAAGTGACAAAAATTCTACCACTTTCTCCCAACACCAGTGAACTTGCTCTAATGGATGAGATTCTGACTGGATAGCAGAGATGCCATTCTCTACCGAGAAAAACGGAGAACGGAGAAAAAAACACCCCCGTGCGATAGTTGCAAATCACCCGGGTGAAATTTTTCGATCCTCTCCACACATTATTCGCACCTCGGTTTCGAAAGCCACACACACCTAAGTTCAATAGCTCCGGCGTGCGACGATTTGTCACTGTAGAGCACCCCGGTGAAAACACAGAACCGACTAGTTGAAGCCACCAAAAAGCAAAGACAAAAACAAACACGACGGTGTGCATAATAATAGCATCAACAAACGATGAATGTTTCGGGCGAGTGGTTCAGCTTCGTATGTGTTGGTAAACGCAACAAGCCAAGCCAGCTGCCGTCGCTGTCGCTCTCCTTGGTGAAAACATTTTTTCACTGTAGTGTGTGTTAGCTCTGTCGTGTTGATTTACAGATTCTCTACAGAGGTCCGGCTAAAAATCTCTGCGGTGCGTTTCAGAGAATCTCTACCGAGAATCGAAAACCGAGCACATCGGTGATTCTCGTTAGAGAAATTGCAAGCCTGCTGGATAGATCGACTGTGCACCGAACCAAAGATGGCCATGGAATCCTTCAACAATGGAGCAACTCAACGACCTGAACCTGTCAGACAATATTGTTTTGATCGCCCAAACACAACCGGATATGCAGAGCAAACTCGACGACATCACCGAAAGCTCCAAAGGTGTCTCAAAGTCAATGTCGGAAAGACCAAATCGATGGAGATCAAGACAATTAGTGGTATGAATAAGGTTGCTTAGCTCGAAATCAAGCAAAGCAAAAGACCAAAGCATTTGCTTAGTTTGGTATGAATAAACATTTACTTAGCGGATGTGTACTAAAGTCTTAGAACATAGTTTTTGCTTCAAAAAATAGAGCTATCCAACCAGCAGAATCTGAAGTTTTCTAAAGTTCAATGAAAGAAAACGATCAGAAAATTGAAAAATTCGGCTAAAATAGCCATGAAGTCGACGGTGCGGATAGTGGGTGTAAGAACGACCGGAAAGTTTTTGGTTAATGCGTGCTCGTATGTTGATGTTTAAAGAAAAATGAATACATATTCGAATATAGTCAAACAACAAATGGCCTAACTTTAACATTTATCATAGCTCTCCCACACGTATTCGGATCGGGATAATCCGATGTATAAAAAATAGGCAATAGGCGCGCATCTTAATTTAATTTTTTTTTTCAAATCTTAGGATAATAAAAAAAATCATATAAATATGGAAGTCTGAATTATGTTTTAAATTATTACAATTTTCTTCCAACTTCAAGCCGATTGAGACTTCTTCCACTATAGCCGGAATTTTTAATTTGGAATATTTACTGATTGATTTGTTTAGTTTCATCTTAGACGAATCATTTCATACAACGACAGGAATACGAAAAAAAAGCTGGATTATCACTTCAACTTTTCTTTATCCATGTTGAAAGTGCCTTTTTGAATTGTATTAAAGCGTAATATTGCTAATTCAATAAATTCATGACATTGCTAAAGAATTTTTTATTGGAAAAGTCTGCTACCGAGCATGCTTAGAAAATAAAGCAATTGCTAGGAGATTTGTCGAGCGATTACTTCAGATTTGGGCTTTATTCATACCAAATTAGCTTGTTCTAAAAGTAAAAGCTCCTGACAGAAAAACAGCTGTCAAAAAAAACTTTATTCATGTCAACCGAAGCAATTGCTTTAAGCGACTGCTCGACTGCTCGATTTAGTGCAGCAAAAGCAATTGCTAAGTTTTTTTCATACCACCTAATTTTTCGTGGGATAAATTTGAGTATCTTTTTAGGTTTCATTTTTGACACTTTACCAGTATTATGGCATTCGTGTCTAGATTTTAGTATAGTATTTCGAACGTGAATTTATAGATTTTCCAATCTATCGACTTTAACATTTCACTTTTCAATTTCGACTGCAATGTTCCTGCAGTGTCCACAAATTTGAGCTTTGAATTTAAATTTGAGGAAGAAAAATGAAACAAAAGTGAAACGAATTACTAATAAATCATACCTACCGTTTTCCAGTTTGTCCCTCACTCCAAACGAAATGATCGCTAAGATAAAACGTTCGCTCAACAATTCGGACCGCCGGGCCCTGCTGAACAGCTACTTTGCACGCGGTTTGGCCCCGATGTATGAAAAGCGCAACTTCGACGAGATCGATCGCTTCTCATCGTTCGGCGGTAAACGCAACTACGGCTTAATTGACCAGTACGAAACGCCGTCGATGGGCAAACGTCAGTTCGACGAGATCGATCGGTTCGCTTTCCGACCTAAGCGTCTCTTGCGGGAGAGGGAAGAGTTTGGTGGTGGATCACCCAATCATTTGAAGAGAAACGGCAAACTCGCGGACGAAATGTCTGTCATCAATGAATATTCGCAGTAAAAACAACAACTAACTAGAATCTGATCACATGGCACAATAATTGGGAAGATGGATCAAGTGAGTCTCAGTATGTTGGCAATCAAAATCGTCGTATCGAAGATAGAAGAATCAGTAACGCAATGGTAATATTAATAATAAGCAGCGACTGGAATTGGAACGAACAGTATTACTGGTATTACTACCCTCTACTAAACTTCCTAGTAAAACACGTGCTGTTGTGAATTTTAAAAGCAGTTTCATGTGGCTATATCGCAAAACAAATGGTTACATCAAAATAAATTACTTTAAAAAAGAACTTTACGAAACACTGAATTGAAATAAATGCAAGTTATGAGAAGTTGGTTCATCTAATACCGTATTTGTTTATGCCGAGTGTTGCACTAGTGTTGCACTGGTGCACCACTAGGTGCTGTCAAACTGTTTGTTTATTCGGACGGTGTTGCACTGGTTTTGATCTGTCGGAGTTCTGCTTACGGACGGTGGCCCACCGATAATTTTGCCAGTGTTGCGAGAGAGCGTGTGAGTGAGCGAGGTAGCAATACACTGGCGAGGATTTGTGTTTGTTTTTATCGGGTACGGTGGAACACTCCACGAGTGGAGAAAACAAATACAGTATAATATTTCAGTCGCAGTTATTAGGATAAAAGAAAGAAAACCCCGTTTTGCAAGCTATTAATCCGATGATTTATTGAATCTTTATAGTGATTGTAAACATGAAAGTAATGCTAATGACAGTCGTTATAGGACTTTTTGACACTAGTTTTTAAAGAAGTCTAGATTTTTTTCCGGCGCGATATGTATCTACTTCGGACACGCCGCGAGATATACAAACACCTGCTTGCTGCTTCTATTGTACACGAAGCTTACGCATGCTTCTCCCCGCACTTTGAGCAGCGTGCCTGATTGCAGCAGTAGGCGGCCGTATGATCCAACTGCTTGCAATTTTGGCAGAACATGACCGAAGGCACATAAAGCCTCACAGGTAGACGAACCTTCCCGAGCATAACGTAATCAGGAAGTGCAATGCCGGAAAAGGTAACCCGAAAAGAGCTCGAAAGGGAAAATGTCCGTTTTTCCCGCTCGCCAAATGCTGATTTAAGATGACGCGCGTCCAGCACCTAGACCGTTGGAAGAGCAGAATCCTTGAATCGACCAACCCCGGATTCCATTAGGTCATCAACGGTCAAAACCTTTTCAGTTACCACTCCGTCGATTTCTACGTCACGAGCGGGAACGTAAACGCGGTTCTCGATCGTAAACTTCGGGTCACAAGCAATGGCATTTGCTTTCTTCAAACTATCAACACAGCTATCAACAACAATGCGCATCTTGTGCGGTCTCATCGGCTGGTAGCTAATTATGGAAGGATAAGATCGATCAAGGTCCCGGGTGATTGAAATCACATTGGGTGATTTCCCATTCGATTTGGACCGGGTGTAAACTACTCAAGGTCCCGTCGATTCAAGTTGGTGAATGTTAGCATAAATAGTAAGCGTTGATTTGTATAAGCACCAATAAATCATTCCAAGTTTGTACTCTGACCTGCTTAGACGCCCTTCAATTCTATCAGGTTGGTGAATAGTTTCCATAGTTACGGAATCAACAAGTGAAAAAAAATTCACACCAACGTGTTTCAAGAAGTTATTTTTCCGATACAATTATGAACCGTGAAGGAAGAAATCGGTTACGGCGGATGATTTTCGGAACCGGGATGATGGTATTCCTGATAATACCGGAAATGGTCAAGATATTCAGCGCCTTGGAGGAAATGGCAACCAGACCCGGGACGGACAAGCGGATGGCCAGGTGGCCAGCTATCCGACATTACCAGGTGGTGGAGGTGTGGCCATGCTAACAGTGGAGAAGCTGAAGGGTCGTGACAACTACGATTCCTGGTAATTTGCAATGAGGATGGTGATGATCAGAGAGGGTACGTGACGAGCAGTTAACCCTCCAGAAGGCACGCACGTGAACGAGGATCTGTCTGAGCGAGCTTTGGCAACGATTTGCATAGAACCTTACAACTATTTATAGCTTGGTTCAGAAAGCTCGTACGGCACAAGAAGCGTGGAACAGTTTGCGAACCACATTCCAGGAGAGCGGAAAGTGCAGGAAAATTTGTCTACTTCGCAAGCTAATGCGCCTGGAACTTGAAGACTGTTCATCGCTGGAAGAGTATGTCGACGAAGTCATGTCCACAAATCACAAGCTGGGTGAAATTGGATCTAACTTGAACGACGAGTGGTTATCTCTTATCTTGCTCATGGGACTTCCGAAACGATACGAGCCGATGATTATGGGCCTTGATGCATCGGACATCAATCTAACAGCAGATGTGATCAAATCCAAGATACTGCAGGATGTCACACTGGACCGAAATTGCAGCTCTGGTTGTGCAGCTGGAGCTTTAGCAACTCACATGAAAACACCTGGAAAGAAGGAAAAATCAAATGTACAGTGTTTTAAGTGCGAAAGGTTCGGGCATTACGCTTCAGAATGTCAGCAGAAGGTCGAACCCAAGGACGGAAGGAAACGTCCAAACCAGATGGCGTTTATGGTACATCAGAATCCTAAAAGCAATGCGAATGGTTGGATTCTGGACTCCGGTGCAGGTCGTGTGTTTCCGAGAAGGCAATTTTGGATCCGATGCAAGTGGACGAATCGATTTACGTTGCAGATGGAACTGAAATTTATGCTGCTGTGGTTGGACGCGTAGAACTTACTGCTGAGACGAGAGGTTCGTATACAGATTTGAGTATCTCTAACGTCTTATGTGTTCCAGGATTGGCAACAAATTTGCTGTCAGTCAGTGAAGTCTGCAAGAAAGGCATCCGAATAAATTTCACTAACGAGGACTGCAAGTTTGTGAATACATCCACGGAGGATGTGGTCGAAACGGGTCGACTGGAATAAGGACTTTACCAGCCCAATTTACGCAATCAGCGGTTATGTGTTTCTTCAAAACGACGGTGCTGTTTCCTGGAATTCAAAGCGACAATCTACAGTAGCATTGTCAACAACGGAGGCAGAGTATATGGCTTTGTCAACTGCAACCCACCAAGCGATGTGGTGGCGAGGTTTTCTTCAAGAACTTCAAAATGTGAGTGGTCCAATTTTGATTAACTGCGATAACAAAAGTGCCATCAGCTTAGCAGAACGAGAAGTCGGGTATTCAGCAAGGAGCAAACATCGATATCAGACATCACTTTGTTCGGCAACAGTTGGAAATTCAAGCTATGAAATTGGAACACGTTAGATCGAAAAATCAAGCAGCGGATATCCTTACCAAGGCGGTACCTGGTCCGAAGCATGAAGAAGACAAGAAGTTGTTTGGTGTTTTACAAATATCCACTTAAGGGGGGATGTTAGCATAGTGAGCGTTGATCTGTATAAGCACCAATAAATAATTCCAAGTTTGTACACTGACCTGCTTAGACGCTCTTTAAATTCTATCAGTAAACCCGACGGCGAGGAGCAGCTTGAGGCAACTCGTTAGCATTTTTGAGAGGGGTTGATGATGATGGGGGTAAAGAGACTACATACAAAGGTTTACTATAGGCTCGTTAATGGGGGGTATTCACTTGAGGAGTTGAAAATGACTGGGAGTTGCATAACACAGAGGGAAATTCGGGAGAAGGGATTTCAAATTTGGCATCTGGTGGGTTTTTGGTACGAGAAATGTTTCTAAGAACATTGGGTACCCCTCCCTCCTTTCAGTGGAGAGAAAGAAAGGGGAGAGGGGCATATATGAATTTTTTTACATAACTCGAGAACTAATCTAGATATTGGTACCACATTTGGCATGGGAGGGCATTGGAACACAAGAAATGTTTCTATGGTTAGTTTTGACCCCTCCCTTTTCAGTGGGGATATAGAGCTGGAAGATTTTCCAGAAACTGATGGCAGCCCGCTGAAGCTTTGCGAACTGAACTTTTTTTTAGACGCGCTCAATATTCCTGTTTTGAGACCGGATTTAGAGCTGCTGCTGCTACTGCCTAACTAACTACTACTCTTAGAGCCTTTTTTTATTTTGAATTATAAGCTTGATGCCTTCAGAACTCGGTTTGATTCATCCCTAAATCAGTCCCTAAATTTGATGAAGAAAAATGAAACAAAAGTGATACGAATTACTAATAAATCATACCTACCGTTTTCCAGTTTGTCCCTCACTCCAAACGATATGGTCGCTAAGATAAAACGTTCGCTCAACAATTCGGACCGCCGGACCTTGCTGTACAGCTACTATGCCCGCGGTTTGGCCCCGATGTATGAAAAGCGCAACTTCGACGAGATCGATCGCTTCTCATCGTTCGGCGGTAAACGCAACTACGGCTTAATTGGCCAGTATGAAACGCCGTCGATGGTCAAACGTCAGTTCGACGAGATCGACTCCTTCGCGGGTAACATAGGATGATTGTTTTTTAAGATGAATTTCGGGTAAATTTATCGTTTTTTTTTTATTTCTCCCTAGGTGTTGGACCTTCGCTAGGTAGTAGGCTGGGAAAACGGTTCGACGAGATCGATCGGTTCGCTTTCCGACCTAACCAGAAGCGTCCCTTCCGGGAGGTTGAAGAGTTTGGTGGTGGATCTCCCAATCATTTGAAGAGAAACGGCAAACTCGCGGACGAAATGTCTGTCATCAACGAATATTCGCAGTAAAAACAACAAACTAAAATCTGATCACATGGCACAATAATTGAGAAGATGGATCAAGTGAGTCTCAGTATGTTGGCGTTCAAAAACGTCGTATCGTAGAAGAATCAGTAACGCAATGGTAATATTAATAATAAGCAGCGACTGGAATTGGAACGAACAGTATTACTACCCTCTACAAAACTTTCCAAGTAAAACATGTGCTAAACACGTGCTGTTGTGAATTTTAAAAGCAGTTTCATGTGGCTATATCGCAAAACAAATGGTTACATCAAAATAAATTACTTTAAAAAAGAACTTTACGAAACACTGAATTGAAATAAATGCAAGTTACGAGAAGTTGGTTCATCTAATGTTTCAGTCGCAGTTGTTAGGATAAAAGAAAGAAAAAGTCGTTTTGCAAGCTATTCATCCGATGATTTATTGAATCTTTACAGTGATGGTAAACAAGAACCTATTCCGCCTATTTGCTTCTCTTATGTGTAAATACATTTACCAAATAACTTCGAAAGTATCAATGGGTGACGGGCATCCCAATCTGTTCTACACTTTTTTGTATACAACTATCCCCGAAACAGTGTTTGGAAACCATCATTTTTTGACCCCGAGTTTACATCGAAATCGATCAGGGTTCAGTACTATTCACCAATAAAATCTCACTAATGATTTCAGCGTAGCCGCCAACCAGTTAAAACCAGTCTATATTAAGGTTTCATATTATTTTACGATACATCTTCGACAACTCATTCTACTGCTAAAAACCGGCAGGTCCACATAATGTCGATAGCCGCATGCCTTATAGAAACAAGTTAATAAAAGTGCTAGTGTAACTACTGATCTTCTCATAGTCAAAGGGACGCGCTTGTGTAAGAAAATAATATTTAACTAATTTCAATTATTTTAATCAGAGTACTTCATTCGAAAGTTATGCCTGTGAAAACGAACGATAAAGTTTTTTTTTTGCTCACTCAAATAAGTTTGTAGTAGGTACATAATATGGATTTTAAATCGATGCCGTCGACATTGCGTTCGGCAGATGTCCGATGGTTCATGTTTTCAAAGATGAACAATTTTATTTGAAGTTTTATTGTTCTAAATTGGACTGCAGTTCGAACCACACCAAGACGAATCTACTGAAGTACGGCGCAAATACAAATCAGTGTTATTACACCACCATATTTGTTGTGTAATATTGATTTTTTTTATAATAGATGACATGATCAAACATTTGAAAAAATGAATCCGTCATGACTTTTGAACCATACTGAACATCTACCGCACCAACAGCGCCTTTTCAAAGACCTACTGAGAAATACTCTTCTGGCGATATGCCAAATTGTCATTTACCCCCAACTAGTCCTTCGTCCAACAGTTCATCGTCTACCGAAGAACCTCCAGCGGTGGCATGCAGCGGCAAGGGACTCGGCACCGGTGACTTCATAATATGTACCGACACTGAGGCCGGCGATCGAACCGGACCCGAACCACCACCCGAAGCAGCGGCAGCAGCAGCGGCGGCCACGACAGCTGCATTGCTCAACGCACTCATATGCTGGTGATGATTTTTCAGGGCCGCAACCAACTGTTGAGTATTATCGAGCTTGTTCATCAACTGAGCTGCAACAGCCGCTGCAGCAAAGGCCTGTGCTTGCTGATGAGAGGCCGCACCGGAAGATAATCCTCCATCCATCGAATTGCTGTTGGTCGTAGCATCAATCAGCTTATCCGATGAACTATTGTTCGACATTGTGCTACTAGGCCGGGAAGGTGGTCGCATCAGACTGGCAGCATCCACCGAATCACTGCTGCTGGAAAAATCCATGGCATGACTTTGAAGCCCCACTGGTGATGGGAACGGCGGTGGAACCGAGTTAGTAGGCGTTGTCGGAGTTGTTGAACACTTGCCGTATATAGATGGAAAGCCATCACGACTGTTGCCGCCAGATCCTTGGTGTTCTAAATTGGGCGACCGTCGCAAAAGCATTGCCGCATTTTGCATCACATTTGGAAGCATGGCCGAATGTAGAGGCGAGACATCGCCCGGGAGTTTGTTAAAAGGCAGTGAAAAGTCGCTTCCACTCGTTGGCGATTGCGCAATACTTGACATTGGAGTATTCGGAGCAGAAGATGATGTAGGTCGAGATTCCTTCAACTTGTCAATATCAGAGTTGGTTCTCGCAGAAAGTTTAGGAATTTGAAATTTCGTATCAAGTGTTTTGACAAACCCTTCCATATTTTGAATGGATGATGTAAAGCCTAACATTTTCATCACATTCAGCGCATTTGCGTTTGCAGCAGCTTGAGCAGCGGCCACTGCCATCGCTGCATTTTGGGCCATTATCGAAGATGACGACGACGAAGATGACTTCGATGAGCTGCTACGGGATTTTTCTTTGCTCGATGAAGAACTGGAACCAGATTTCGACGATGAACGTATCGAGCTGGATGAAGAACTGGCTAGCGACCCTGAAGAACTCGATTTTTGGAACGATTTGGATGAACTAGAGCTAGAAGATTTTCCAGAAACTGATGGCAGCCCGCTGAAGCTTTGCGAACTGGACAATTTTTTAGACGGACCGCTCGATATTCCTGGTTTGAGACCGGATTTAGAGCTGCTGCTGCTACTGCCGGACGAACTACTACTCTTAGAGCCTTTTTTATTTTGAATTGTAAGCTTGATGCCTTCAGAACTCGGTTTGACCATGTATTCGGATCCTTTGGCCGCTTGCAGCGAAGCAGACGTAAGTTGGCTCAATGCAGCTGCAGTTGCCACTGCTGCTGTAGCTGCTGCTGATTGACCGGAAAAAATCGCAGTTAGAGATGCTGGGGAAGATCCGGTGGCGGCGGACGAAACTGAAGCACTCGTGAGGTCTGTGGAGGAAGCACACAATGAGGAGCACAAAATTACTGTTAAGCACGTTGATGTTATCATGGATGAATCAAAATGCTACTGCTTGTTTGGTTTTGGTTTCGTTTTGTTTATGAAGATGATACATGAGGAGGGTTTTGTTAGTAAACTGATTAAATGCTTGATTTGTTGGTTTATGATTGGGTTTATTCAAAACTCACTTGATACAGAGGCACTGGTGGCCTTGCTGGAAGAAGACGTTTCTTTTATTGTAAAGCCTGCTTGTTGGGCTAACTCCGGTAGCAGCATCAACGAGCTTTCGTCGCCACTCTGGGCAGATTTGAGCTTATCAATCACAGCACTGAGAGAGCTTTTACGGTTTTTCATTGCCTGTTGTAACAACAACATACTTGCAGCCGAGGCTGCGTTGGTGTGATTTTTGGACAAATCTGTTGGTGTGCTTCCAAATATGCCGTTGTCAGAAAAATCAATACTACCACTTCCTGCACTGCTTCCTCCACTGCTGTTACTATTCATCAATTCCAACTGAACTCCAGCCGCCAGTGACGTTCCACAGCTAGACAAATCCAACTGCTTTAGTTTTACGGCAGGAGTTTTTAGCTTTGGACTCGAGGAACTGGAAGAAGACGAATAGCCCGACTTTTTGTCGCTTCGATCCCTATCACGATCTCTATCTCGTGATGAAGAAGATCCGCTACCCCCACCGCTTTTGCTGCTTCCTCCTGATGTTAAAGCGATACCATCTTCATTATTTCTGGAACTGGGACTGCTACTACTGCTACTAGTTGCCGACTTGAGGGCAGACATGCTTGGTTTACCGCCACCTGAACTCCCGCCAGATATGTGCTTCGGTGAAGATGTGCCATAATTCCCCTGATGTTTGGGACTGCTGTGGTGAACAGGTGAATGCTTAGGGCTAGATTTACTGCTGCTGCTGCTAGGGCTACTACTCTTGGTTGGGATGGGCGATACGGTAAACTTGCGACTGCTACCTGAAGGAGAACTAGGAGCATCATTTTTCGATGGTATCTTGTGTGGTGGTCCCATTTGTTGTTGCAGTAAAGCCAATTGTTCTTCGTGTTTGCGCTTTTTCTTTTTCTCCATTCGAGCACGATCGGACTCACTACTGCTACTTTTTCGACTGGAACTGCTGCTTCCGCTACTATGTTTTTTGTCACTACTTCCGGAAGAACCACCACTTCTTGAAGACCCACCAGATGAGCCCATTGGAATCGGTGTAATGGTAACAGAGGATGACATAGTTGTCGACGAATTGGTCAACGGAATTATTTCGATGCCAGACCGCTTCTCAACGCTGTTGAGATTCGAAGAACCGGATCCTTGTTTGCCAACCGCTATCGGAGTAATACTAACAGAGGATGTGAATGAATGTTTCTCCTCCGCTGCTTTGTTATTCGAAGAGAATGAATGTTTTGATAAGCTAGGATCAGATTTTACAGTATCTAAAAAATCATCGCGAATCGTTTGGGCTGGACGGACTAGGTCAGAATCCGATTTTGACGTTTCCAAATTGACCACATTATTTACTGTCGAGTCTCTACTGATGGGAGCAGTCAATGAGATTGAGACATTTGTGGGGGATGATGTTTTCAACGAAGACGACGACGACGATGATGATGATGATGATGCAATATGTTGTGCCATGTTCGTTTGATTTCCACCCAAAGAGTTGTTAGAGTCACCGCTGCTCATGTTCGTTGACTCCTCATAATCATCATCATCTTCCTCGTCTTGTTCGATGTCCTCATCGTCTCCTTCCGTTTCTACTTTGATACTCTTTGGGCTTTTACAAAAATCCTCCCCGCCTCGTCGTTTTTTTGCCACTGGATCCATCGGTTCAGTTTTGATCTGATGCACCATTCCAGTTTGCTGTCCATTTAATCCCGGACCAACACCAATATTACCACCTCCACTTCCGCCAGTTTCTACACCCGGTCCACCAGACCCATTCCCTCCACCATCATCGGGTCCCATCGACATACTAAAATTTCCATCTTCGCCACCACCAGGATTAGGACCTCCAGTCAATTGTTTTCCTTTAAACTTCGCCTCGTATTCCTCATCCCATAGTTTCATCAAAGCACGCAATGTCACCGGAATCGAAAGAGTCCGTTGCACGATTAGAGACACTCGGTTGATGATCCGTTCGTCACACTCGTAATCACCGTAGAAAATTCGAACTTTTATTGCCAAAATGTTGCGTAGATCGAATTCCACCATGGCAAGCGATTCCTCGAACGGATGCTGGAGAGAAACGGTTATCTGCTGACAGGACAGAGCCGATACTTCAAACACCAGCAGCTGTTCGTAGTCGCTGATACGCGTACTGGATGCACCATTGTTCCGCACACAGCTGACCAGCAGCTGGTTGAAGAGAGCTTGCTGCCTTAGGAATATTAAAATCTTGGACACGTGTTGCGGCTCGGTGAAAGGAATACTGCTCACAATAGTCCCCTTAAAAAGAAAATAGATTGAGTTAAGAATTGGAAAAAAAACCTAAAACAAAATAAACTGTACCTGTAAGTTTTTGTTCTCAGCTAGATAATAGCAATGATACTGATCGGGCAAAGTTACGAACAAGCCCTTGGCAATATTTTTGATTGCACCGTTGGACGAATGTTGCACAAGTAAACTGACTAAACACGAGAACGACGTTCCAGGGTCGGTTCCTGGGGAATTATCGCCAGTGATGAGTTTTATCTGGGTCAGCATTTGTTTGTTGATCACGGTCGGACTTTTCAGGCGCAGTACGAAGGTGGCCGGCAAAGAAGTTGAGTTGTGTTTCTCAATCGGACTGTACACCGGTGAATTTCCTTGTTGCACCAGCAAGGGTTGAATTTGCAATTTGTTAGCTGTCGAAGCTTCCAAATTAACCGTAACACTGCAACCGATTTTATCGGCAAAAATCACTTCCGTTGTAAGTGGCTTCATTTTTTTCGCTTCCAGATCTAACAAGTCATATGGAGTCACGAAGTACACCAATCTCATGGCGTGACCTCCTCTGCGCTTTTGCACAACCCCCAGGGGAGATTTCAGAAGCAACGAATGGATATCGGTGAAATGCTGAGTAGAAAGCGTGTATAGATTGTACAAATCTGTCTCCAGAGCTTGCAATGCGACGAATGCATTCACTTTGATTTTCTTTTCGGCATTCAGCTGATAGATGGAAGCCAGACCTTCAAGTTGAGCAGTGAAATCGGAGAAATCTCCCCGTTGCAAACAGGAAACCAGCTCGCTGCAGCTTTGTTGTTTCATTTTGCACTCGTGGTGCACCTTGACGTCCTGCACCGTTCCCCCGGCGTCGAGTATGATTTCCAAATAGAACATATCCGACGAGATGAACAGACCGGAGGTGTCTTCGCTCAATTTCAGCCTAGAACACAAAATTGTCGTTTAATTAGCGTTCTTAATCTCGAATCTTATATGGATTTTGTCCTAGAAATCTGTAAAAAAGCGTAAGATTGATGCGTAGGATAAAATATTGTAAAGTTTGATGGCCAAAATCAACAATAGGTTTCTAAGATGACTAACGACGTGTTCGTAAATAGATTTTTTGGGTGATTCATCGATTTTTTTTTTTTGGTAGATGTTAAATCACCTTCCAATGCTTTTGCATACAGTTTGTTTAATTTACGAACGCCAGCATCGATAGAAAAAATCAATTTACGAACACGTTGTAAGTGACAAGAAGTTTACAGGCTCATCGAAGAAAAATAATAATTGTGCTTAGATGGCTGCCTTGAACCAAGATATTGCTTGGAGAATAATTCTGTTTTTTTACAGTAATTTTTTTTTGCTGTCAAGTGGGTCACATTTCAATATCTTTCGAAGGGGAAGATCTTTGGAAATCGTTTGGAGATACGTCTTATTGAAAACCTTCAATGACTTGAAGGATACATTCAAGGTAAACACTTACCCCAGCTGCCGCGTAAGACAATCGAGTCGCTCAACCAAACCCTGCCGGGAAGTTACTTTGATGCAATACTGCATACTATCTAAAGTTTTCTGAAGGTTAGATTTCTCCACAGAATCTAAGGCATAACGTTTTTCCTGAAAGTAAACTATCATCAATTAATTTGTCCTTCTTTTATCCATATTGATCTTTTCCGATTAGCCCTGAATCCTATGTTGGAAATTTATACTTACCAATAAAGACATCCGCACAGATTTGGACATCTCCTGAAAAGATTTGTACTGCGAAGATTTCGCTTTGGTCCGGAGTCGCTCCATAAGCAACTCCATCTGCCAGGACTCGTGCTTGTCTCCCCCGGTTAGGGATCCGGCAGCAATACCAACGATGCCTTTCCCACTTTTGCCGGCAGATATTGGTCCCTTTATGCCGGCTTTGAGATCCGGCTTCGATTGTTTCCCGTTAGCCATGATGATGGCCGGAAGGGACGTCGTTGACATTTCAACTCGTTTCCTCAGTAGTTTAATTGATTGGAATTACCTGCGAAATTAAATCACCATAGTTTGAAATATTTCTGAAAGTAAATTTAAATTTTGAAGCACACAAATCATCACATATGGTACCTTTTCATGATAAAAAAAAAATGAATAACCAACATAATTATATGAATCGATTCAAATAAAGAAGAAAAAAAAAGAATAATCAAATCAATCAAGGTGCTTCCTACCACATTCAACATAA
Organism: Uranotaenia lowii; assembly: GCF_029784155.1. Taxonomy (NCBI): domain Eukaryota; kingdom Metazoa; phylum Arthropoda; class Insecta; order Diptera; family Culicidae; genus Uranotaenia; species Uranotaenia lowii. Next base: position 428,009,021 of record NC_073692.1, read on the forward strand.
AATCGACCATTACAGCATCCGTTATGAAAAGGAAATCGCCGCAAGCTTATTATGACCTCGTTACACAAAAAAATACTAAATTTTCTTCTTCTTCTTCTTCGTTTGGTGGTAATGGCCAGCTCGTGTGTTGTTGTACGAGCTATACTGCCAAGTCTTGTCAACCGCTGTGTCACGCGTGAAAGTGGAAGTGTTGTTGTGGCTTCTTTTTGCCACTTTTTGTTATTATTGTTTACTACTGCGAGGGTTGTTGGATTTTTATAATTTGAGTTGGCAGTTGCATATTTATGATTATTATTTTACATCTTCTTTTAGATATCGAATCGGCACTGGCCTAAGTGACTCAGAGCGAAATATTATTAAATTTAATAAATCGTGTTACTTCTAGGTAAGTTTTTCTATTTGTTTTCGCTAGGAGTGTTTCTAGGTCTTCGTTTATTATCAAGCTAGGGAAGTTATTTCTAGAGAGGGTATATTTATAGCATCGGAATAGTATGTGCTCACTGTTCTCAGTCGTGTTGCAAATTTCGCATTTGTCATTGTCTGTCATTTTCCAAAGGAAGAGTTTTTCTTTGTCCAGTGTGTGGAAAGTTCTAAGCCTCCCCATAGTTATGATTTGTTGTGTTCCTAAGTTTAGGTTTGTAAACCAAGGTTTTAGGGTCGGTTTTTTAAGTATTTGGAAATGTTTTTTACCTTTAGTTAGCGATAGTTTTTCATATTCATCCTGCCATTCTAATATGGATTCGTCTTTTGCCAAGTTCAGTGCATCGGTTAAAGGTATTTTTGTGTTTATCATTAGTTGTTCATTGCAACCTTGTTTTGATAACATATCTGCCACTTCGTTACCAGTTATGTTGCTATGTCCTGGAACCCATTGGAGCTTAATGTTTTTATTGGTGGATGTTATGCTGTTTATGATTTCGTTTTTAATGAAGTTATCTTTGATGCTTTTGTTCTTGAGGGATTGTAATCCAGACTTAGAGTCGGTACATATTAGGAAATTTTGTCCCGTTTTAGAATTGATCATGTCAATAGCCGTTTTTATTGCTAGTAATTCAATATTCATTATGGAAAGTTCCTTATTTACTCTACAACAAAATTTTTCTTTATCGTTTTCGAAATACTAAATTTTCTCCCCATTTTCGAGTCTCGTCAGCGCAGACATTCTTCATCCTCCGGAAATCAGTAGCCTGGTACTCACCTTAACAGCATCCCGCAAAGATGGAAAATAGTGGAAACGGATGCCCAACACGTTCGGCAAACGATTCCTGGTTACCAGGGGAATGTTCCGTACATTTTAAAGGTGTTTTTTCATGAATTAAAAACGACCGAACCGATGGACAAACACTTTTTCTTCGCCATCAACCTTCTCGGTTTGACAGAAACGCGTTGATGGCTGGGTAATGGAAGTGTTTCCATAACAGTTTATTAAAAACACTCGAAAAAGTTAATACTAATGATCAGTAATAACCGTTATTCTTGGATTCAATGGATTATAATAATAAGTTTGTACAGTTTATTTTTACAAAAGCATATAAAAAAAAGACCAGAAGCAATAGGTTTTAAGCAGAATAATTTGAAAGTTACTAAATTTTACATGTTTAAAAATACTTCTAAAATTATTCAAAACCAGCCAAACATAATACGTGGCAGCACTGCCATTTTGAAAACGAAAATGCCATTTTATTTTTGAACGGTTGGCAGCATTACAGAGGTGCCAGGTGATTTGTCCTGATTTTCGAGAGACTCCTGATTTTTCAAAAACTCTCGCGTTGTCCTGATTTTTGATAATTGAACACTAAAATGTCCTGAATTGTCCTGATTTTCATCTCAAAAATAATAGAATAAATAGTTAAACTTAAAGAAATCTATAATAAATTAGTTAAACCCATATAACAGATGATAATCTTCGGTTCAAATGATATCTAAATGGTGTTTTTCGATATGAACTTCAGCCCGCATAGAAGAATACTATACTCTGAATCTTCAGAATGATTCATCTCTGATAACATTTATGGTACTGATTCGAATTGCGCCTTTGATAAATGTGCTCTTGCTAGAAATTGCTAAATATTATTTCTGAAAGATATGATTGATTAATGGTATTAAGCACAAATTGCGTTTTTTTTTGCAATGCGTTAAAAAGATAAAACAATTTTTTTGGAAGATACGATAAATGATCTAGAAAACATATTGATTATTTTTGCAACACACCGTCAATTTTGGTGCTCCCGCATAATCAAATATCATACACCTAATCGTTGATATTATTCTGTTCTGATTACATGAATAGTGGCTATTCCAGTAATCGTTCTTAAATCTTCAAATTTTTCATTATCTTTTTCATTTTTCATGTGTCTTCGCTTGAAATGATAAAAAAATATTTGGGAAAGAGAATGCACTTGAGTGTGTCTTCACTATGTCAACAAATCAATCCACTTTTTTCGGCCATCTTGCGTGACGAGTAGACACGTTCTTTGAGCTCTGAGTTGAAATTAAATTTTAGGATAATTACTATATTCGTTAAGTGATAATATTACAAAAAAGGAGAGTTGAAGTGTAGTGACAGTAAAATGGAAGACCCCGGTGGATCCGGTGGCGGGGCACCGGGACATTCGAGAAAAGACTCACAGGAAAAAAAAGCTAAAGATGGCGACAGAACCCAAATTAGTGCGCAATACAAGAAAAATGACCAAGGACCATACAAAGTAGTGGTGGAAAAAATACAACAAAACAAAGAAGAAGAAATTGGTATCAACAAAATAAGTGTTGGCCAAATCCTCAAACAAAATGCTTTTTCTAAATCCGTACTGGATATTAAAAAAACCGGAAAAGCAAAAGTGCTGGTGTATTTCAGTGAATGGAAGGAAGCGAATCGACTCACAACCTGCCAAAACTTGAAAATAAAACAACTGAAGGCATTTATTCCGAAGAGCTTTGTGACAGTCAAGGGAGTAATCAGCGGAATACCAGAAGATCTAGACGAAGAAGAACTCATAAGAGAAATAGAATCCACAAAAGAAATAGAGGAGATTTTCCGGATGAATCGTTGGAAAGATGAGAAAAAAGTGAAGTCTAATCGGATCGGAATCGTCTTCCGAAGCAACCAATTACCTAATTATGTAAAAGTTTTTTCAGCTAATATAAGAGTTACAGCATATGTCACTAAGCCTGTTATGTGCGCGAAATGTCTTCGATATGGACATTTTGCAAAACATTGCAAGGGAAGCAAGCGTTGCCTTAATTGCGGTGAAACCCACGAAGATGAATGCAACAACGAAGAAAAATGCGGAAATTGCAAAGGTCCGCACAAGGCCAACTTTAAAGGATGTCCAGCAATAGATAAACAACTCAAAATAAAAACATTAATGGCAACAAAAAACCTTACCTTTTTCGAAGCAAAACAAGAACTAAGAACACCTACACAAAACGGTTATAGTATCCTCGAAAATGCCAATGAGTTCCAAACAATACAGGAGAGTTTTTCAAATGTAACAAAAAGAGGGATACAGAACAACAATAGCAATGTATCTAGGAGAAATCCGGAGGCCCAATTTAAATTAGACAAAAGAACAGAAGAAGTACGAAAAGGACAGACCACCAAGGGAAGCCATCCAAATAAAACACAACATGACGAACAACTGGAAGCAGATCCAACTACTGATTCTGAAGAATACGCACCAATACGCAGTGGAAAGAGACGGAAAGCTACTTCTGAAATAAATGAACCTGAATCGATCACCTTACAAAAACACGTCGAGCTTCGCAAAAAATGGAATGAAAAAATTCAACAACTTACTGACCAAAAAGAAAACTTAAGGAAAACAGCTGAAGGAGTCTATAAAAACTTGACAACAGCGATGATGAACAATGATGAAAATAGCATGGAAATTCTAATAAAAACCATTAACATTTTAGGTAAAATTTTGGGATACAGCATAGAAGATCAGTCTTCTTCTGAAATTCATGAAATTCAACATAATACAGAATAACGTACAAAGCCTTTCAAAAAATAAGATAGAATTAGCATACTTACTTCACGAAAACAAATACGATGTGGCCATACTTTCGGAAATATGGGTACAACCTAGCAGAACACAAAATTTAAACATATCTGGTTACCATAAAATCCTGCAACCTCGTGATACGGATATAGGAGGAGGCGTAGGAATATATTTGAGAGACACCTACAACTTCATACAACTGAAATTAACAACGAGCAATTTTTTCGAAGTACTAGGAATACACATACCAAGTTTAGACCTTTATGTTATTTCGGTCTATGTTAATCCACGCATACCTATTGCTAACCTCATCGAAGGAATCGAAAAAATAATGGACGAAACCAAAAACTGGCAAAATGTGATCATCGGTGGAGACTTCAATGCACACAACGAGCATTGGGGCTGTGAAGACACCAACAACAAAGGTAAACTATTATATGACACCATTCTGAATTCGAATTACCTAATATTAAACGATGGCTCGAAAACGTATCGACCTACAAATTTGGGACATAGACCTAGTGCTATAGACCTAACATTGTGCAAAATTGCAATATATAATGGGACAAGTTGGGAAGTTCTGGACCAAACAATTGGTGGTTCCAATCATCTGATTATCCATATAAAGTTTGAATCAATTAACTCAAAGAAACCAAAAAGCAGGTTCAACTTTAGAAAAATAAACGAAGAAGTAAACCTCATACAAGCTAATGACTTTAACACTATAGAAGATCTCGAAATTTTAATAAAAAACACTATTGGTAAACACAAAATTGAAAATGACTACACAGCAAAATTTTACTGGAACGATGATCTATCACTTCTGTACCAGGAAAAGAAAAATGCTAGAAAAGAATACAACAGACTTTCAAACATCGAAAACCTAATAAACTTCCAAAAAGCCTCGGCCAAATTTCAAAGAATGAAAATTACATTCATGCGACAAAAGTTAGAAGAAATCACAAAAGATATCGACCCGAGAGATGTTAAAAGTAATTGGAAACTGGTCAGGAATCTTAAATACCGTCATGAAAACAAACCGAAAAACAACATCATACTAACTTCAAAACAATTCGCACTAGAATTTCTACAAACAAACTTTAAATCCAATACTCCAAACGACAACCCAATAGCAACCACTCAACAAAACACTTCCCCTAATAAAATCCTAACACTAGAGAAATGGAACGAAATTCTTCAAAACAAAAAACGTTCAGCTCCAGGGATAGATAAGATTTCATATAGTATACTAAGAAATCTAAGAACGGAGGCAAAAGAGGTACTTCTTAATGAACTAAATGACATATACGCTAGAGGTTACCTACCAGAAAAGTTAAGACACATAAAATTACTGCCTGTACTTAAGCCTGGTAGAGACCCCAACAACATTAACTCATATCGACCAATAGCCCTTTTGCCCACTTTGACTAAATCAATCAACCACGCAGTACTAGAAGTAGTAAAAGGCCACATCTCAGAAAAAAACATTTTACCAAAACTATCATTCGGATTTCAATCGAAGAAATCAACAGAAAGCTGTTTAGAGTATGCCACTAATGTATTAATGAAGGCTAAGCGTAATAATGAATTGAGTATTGGAATATTTTTCGACTTCAGTTCCGCATTCGACACTGTTAGAGTGGATACACTGGTCGAAATAATGATTAAATTGGAGTTCCCGAACGATACAGTAAAATGGATCCAAAATTTCCTAAAAGACAGGAAAATCGTCATACAAACAGAACAAGGCTTAGTCGAGTATAGAGTTAGCACAGGACTACCACAAGGAGACGTGCTCTCACCTACTTTATTTAATATTTATACAGTAGGATTACACGAAAGCACTGAAGGGGAGACTACATTGCAATTTGCAGACGACTTCCTCAAAATTGTATCTGGATCGTCTAAACAAGAGGTAATACAAAAAGCACAGAGAGCAGTAGATAACTTCATAAGTATAAGCAAAAAACTTAATCTTAAAATTAACCAAGCGAAAACGAAGGTAATTCTTTTCAACAATCAAAACGTCGACGTTGGAATTACAATAGAAAACACACTGTTGGAAACGGTTCGTAATTATAAATATCTTGGAGTATATTTAGATAAAAATTTAAAATATGGAACACATGCTCAATCACTAAAACAAAAGATAACTGAACGACAAAACATGCTCAAGATTATAGGCAGTATTAAGAAAGGAGCAACGCCAAGAGTTATGGTAATGTTCCACAAAGCGCTATACGGAAGCTTCTTTTCGTATGCATCATCAATCTATGGAAACATGTCCCAGACAAATCAAGGAAAACTGGAAGTAGCTAACAGACAATGTCAAAGGATCGCAACAGGTTGTAGCAGAAGCACACCAATCAATACTCTGGCCGCCCTAAGCAATGAAATTCCGTTGCACCTAAAAAGAAACTATCACACCCAGAAGCGAATAGCGAAACATCTTCAACTGGGTGATGCAGTTAGCGAACAACTTATAGAACTCGACACAGAAAACAGGAAGGAAAAAAAGCTTTATACTTACCTAGAATGGACATACATGGAAAATAAGGAATCTCTTCAAAAGACATATGGCCTTTTTAGAACAAAAGCTTGTGAAAAAATCGACATTCGCATCCAAGTCGAAGGAATCCCTATCCAGAAACGCAAGATGACCTCCTCAACCATGCTTCAAATCTCAATGCAAATGATTAATACAAACTACTTCGGCTGGAGACAAATTTACACAGATGCTTCAAGATCTGAAACTTCCTGTGGCATTGGTATCTTTGAAGCCCAATCTGATCTAAGAATAAGTATGAGACTAGAAGAATGTTGCACTATCATGACCGCTGAACTGATTGCTATTTGGCTAGCAACCCAAGAAATTGAAAATCTTCCAAGATATCCGACAGTAATTCTGACCGATTCCCAGTCGGCCTGCTGGTTCCTCGATGCCTGCAAAGATAAAAATGAGATGGATCAACTAACATCTGAAATTTGTGATTGTTTGTCTAAAACCGGCACAGTCCTACAATGGATTCCAGCCCATGTAGGAATTAAAGGAAACGAACAGGCTGACGAACTCGCCAAAGAAGGAACCACAAGTGAAGCTATATTAACAAACAAAATATTATGGCACGACATGGCACTTCGAATAAAAAACGGATTGATGAATGATGTCAACACTTGGTATAGACGATTAGCTCTAGAAGACAATAAAGGACTCAAGTTCTACGAATTTGTCGAGAATTTCCCAACGAAACCGTGGTACTGGACCCAAAACTACGATGCCTATGAAACACGAATGTTAAATAGAATAATGGCTGGACACGACTTTTCAAACTATTGGCTGGCAAAAATGAAGATCAAAGATTCGGAAGTCTGCGACCTCTGCAGTACACCCGACACAACACAACATGTTTTGCTAAAATGTGTTAAATACAACCATGTAAGAAATCACTTCGATTGGGAAGGAAATCAGAACTTAAAGCAACTTATTGGAAATTTCGAACAAACAAAAATAAAAGAAGTCATCCAATTCATACGGATGGCCAGAATCAAACCGTAACGGACTACTGTCATACTAACGTTATGACTCTGGCGATATGAGTTTTGACACTCAAGCCAACTAATTAAAATACAACAACAACAACAACAACAAATCAATCGGAAAAAGAACACAATAAAGAAAAAAAACTGCGAAAATTCTAATTTCTTTTAAATTATCAGCTTAAATGTGAGTTTTAAGCAATTAAATAAAGTATAAACTCATTTTGATTAGTGCAAACATCTTTTCCAGGTCTTGACACATCGGAAGCTGTAATTGGTAGTGCAGATAGTCCGGAAGAAAACGGAGCAACTGACGGTTTTATTCGTTTCAGTGATGGAACCTGGATACCATTCCCGGAGATCTACCGGAAGAAAAACCAAGGCTCGTTCCACGGTTAGGTAATGGTGCAGGCCAGGATGCGGATAAAATGAGGCTGACCGAAGCTACAAGTTTGCGATAACGCGGCAGCAAGCATAAGAACTCAACTAAGCAAAACATGATCCAAGAACCTGTATAGGAAAAGACCGATGCTCGGTGCGTCTGCCGTAAGTAAATGTTTATTTCAACTTTTTCCTCCCCCTATCCCCTCATACTTTTTGTTTCTTGATTAGCGTGAAGCCCTTAACAAAAATGTTGACACCTGCGGGCCGCTACTGGTTTGTCCACCAACATCATCATTGGTACTATAATCAAAAAACCACTGATCATAGAAAAACCATCACCTAAGTTACTAAAAGCGAGCAGGCAGTTCCTAATTGCCGGTACTATCAGAAAAGTATTGAGTCATGGGAACATGGGAGCTATACGATGCAGCTCGGGACTAGGCAGTGATGCTCAGGAGTAAGGCCAAAAACATGAAAACACATTCCACGGTGTTTTGGGGCAGGGTCCGAAATCCGAAACAAAAGCGCCCCAGCCAGAAAAAAAGCAAGCACCCATGCTGCACTTCTCCAATCTAACGATAATGGCGAAAAGATTCGTTATCAACGGACCAGCTCCAGAGGGTTAGAGAAGATAAAATCCGTGGGATAATTATCACCGGATTTCGAAACAGTAATGAAGGTAATTGAAAAGCTGCTTCTTCAATAAAATGTTTTCTTTCCTTCCTCCATATAGATCGATGACGTCCAGCAAACGCTAGAATGACATCGGAAGAATAAAGCAACAGTGACTAGAAGTGCTGCAGTAGCAATCTTCCGGGATGGGATCGGAGAAGAAAAAAACGCTGGGGAAGCAGCAGCACTAAACACATTCGATTGGCTGTAGGTGATGCAGCAGCAACCGTCTAGGATGTGGCCGGAGAAAAACGAACAACCGGGCAATAAGAGCGCGAAACACATTGGACCGACTGGAGAAAGAAAAGGAATGGGGGTGAAACATCAGCATCTGGCTGGCTGCAACAGTAGTAGTTTGTTGCAGTAGTTTGAGGTAAAATTTGGATTTAGAATTTTTGTTGTATTAACGTTTAACTTGTTCCTTTTTAATATTTGCAGGCAAAGTAACCGGAACATGATACGAGACCCGAAGCGCCCGGAGCACACTTTATGGTAATTTGATTACAATGTGCTGAATATAATTACTAATTTCAGAAATCTGTTTTACAAATATCATTGAAAATCACAAACCTATTTTGTTTTATTCTTTTTTCAGACAAAACAAAATTTCTCAAGCACACGGATCCAAACAATACCAATGAAACTTCAGAAGCTTATTCAGGAAGTGGAGAGGCAGCGAACAAATGAATTGGTCACTATGGAAAATCCGTGGAATCCCGTTTAAAAAATACATTGGTGACATTTTGGGTGCCACCCCGACGGCCCTGCCTCTGGTCATAGCGGCACCGAACAAAGCTCTCGGCACCGGCATTTCCCAGAAGTTGCGGGATCTTTACACATCGGCGGGACGTCTCTTCAGAGTCAGACGATGAAGATAATGTGCGTGGGGACGCTTTCCTCAAATGATGGTACGGGTGGCTGCAGCAGCATGGCATGAATCAATGGGAGCATTGGGCTAACTTCTTGAATCGGTTCAAGCAGTAGCAAAGGTGGCGAATCCGGTTCGGATCACTTGCGAATTTGCCAACGTACATAAAATTTAGCAAAATTTAATTATACAATAGCATCATATAATAAGTTGTTTACTTAGGACAGATAGAAGAAAAATGGTATGAATGATGATACATAGTTTTGAATTGGAATTGAATAGTTTATTTTGTTTTCAGTTTAGGTACTATTTACATATTTGCTTTAACACTCCATTGTTCAAGCCGCTTTAGTAGTGCCATGACAATAACCATAACGTTATCAATCAAGCCATAAATATCAATTATTTCTTGAGCAAGAACGAAACCATTTGGTTATTTGAAACGTAAAACGAACAGTATCGAACTCATATCGACTACGCGGAATGGTAGTGTCTAGAAGTTAGTGAAAGAGAAAGCGGAGTTTGAGATGTGATTTTAATGAAAAGTCGAAAACAAAGATAATATGAGAAACGTATTATTTAAAACCGAAGTAAAAAAAAATCTATCAGCGTCAAGTACCTCAAGAAAAAAATAACATTTTTTTTTCATATTATAAAAATAACAAAAAAATACTGCAAGTAGAGTTTTAGAAGAATATGAAGTAGGACACTCGCTTATAAGATTTTTAATTTAGCACCAATTTCAACCAATGGGACTAAAGATGCTTGTTCAGTGGAGATACATGGTTAAATTCTGTGTATCATTAGCCAAGGATCGAGAAACTCTTCCTCAATAGAATAAATGAAAAATCTCAGAAAATATCAGGCAAGTGAAACGAATACAAGATTGCAGAAACGCCCATTGTTAGGCATTTTAGAATTCTAAAAACAACAATATTGTTTGAAAAATGTCTAATAAACAGTTGTGAAAAAATCCTAATGCTTTTAATTTAATCGTTATATTAATTATGGAAGATAGATAAGGTACCTTTTATAATTTTTAATTGTTGAAAGATCTTTAGAAGATCAGCTGTAGCGTCAGCAAAACATAAAATTGAAGATTAAACAACGATAACATCTATCGTTTAGCTACAATTTGGATAAAGAAAAAAGCAAAAAAAATGAATGGTTACTCTACTTAACGACCCGTTCGCTGTATCGTAAAGTGCGTCCAAACGATTCCATGCCATGGAAAAAAGACTACCTTAATCGTACATTAATAATCCAAAACTATAAAGCTTATCTTTCGTGTGTCTTAGGAAGAAGATAATGGCAATCGTTATTTTATAATACTGTTTCATGCGGGCTGTCACTTCAAGACACGCCGCTGAAATTTGTTTTTTTTCACCCAATCGACCAGAATAAAACGACGGCGGTAGTATAATTTTCTGCTTCAAAATCAAAAGTTTTCGAGTTCGGAGGAAGTTTTCGATATTGAGCAACACGCAGGCGGGTATGGTAAGTGAACGCAAGAGATTTTAACTTATTTTTTTCGATGTGCTTTACAGATTCCGAGACATATCCGGCAAGGATTGCGATCTGCGGAAAGCGAGAAAATTTTGCTTCACCGGCAACCTCAAGATGGAACTGCCGGTCGGCTACTCCATGGAAATAGAAAAAAAAAACCAGTTCTGCACCATATGGAAGGCATTTGAAACAACCGGGAGGTGCAGCGGAAGGTTCTTCTTGCAACATCCGGAAGGTGCTTATGCAATATCTGTGCGGGTAATTTGATTGTTGTGTGAAAACGAAAATGATTATTTGTATGAAAGCATTTGTAATAAAATAATTTAGTTCCATGAATCTTTTCTCATATTATTTTAAGTTAAGAAATTCAATACCCCAGTACGGGTTACAATGGTTCCATTGTTAACTGACGATAATTTATATCGTCCTCATTTGATAGGGGAATCATAAAGTAACGATACGTGTTATCATGAAATACGTTTTGGAACAGTAAAAAAAGGCAAAAAAATTGAATGGTTACTCTACTTAACGACCTGTTCACTGTATCGTAAAGTGCGTCCAAACGATTCCATTTCATGAAAAAATGATAAGCCTTATCTTACATTAATAATCCAAAACTATAGAGGTTATCTTTTGGGTGTCTTGGGAAGAAGATAATAGGAATAGTCACTGTATAATACTGATTTATGCGGGAGGTCAGCCAAAAAACTGCTTACCACTATTGCATAAATCAAGGCGTTTACAGCACCTATATTTCGCTTTTATTTATGCAATCTAAGCAGCGAGCATGCTTGTGATTTTCATTAATCAAGAGGGGTCCTGAAAAATCCTGATTTTTTGCTTTGCATTGTCCTGATTTTTTACGAAACCACCTGGCACCCTTTTTTTTTTTATAAATTCTTTATTTGAAACGGCTCATACCTTTAGGCTTTAAGGAGCCAAACTCTTTTTGTTTGTTTACAATAGTTTGCTTACTTCTAGTTCACTTTTTTTTTTAAGATAAGAAAATAGATAGGGAAATATGAAAATAAATAGAATTATAGGCGAAGATCAATAGCTTTAAGGAAAAGATATATTTCGAACATGTAGTCCAAGTCTATCACTGCCAACACATCTCTCACTGGAACATAGGGTGGTTTTCCTCGGGCCCTAAGGGAGTCTATGAAATTCGTTCTGGCGACAAGATGGACCTCGCACGACCATACAATATGCTCGATGTCGTGGTAACCTTGGCCGCAACTACACAAATTGCTGCCAGCAATATTAAAACGATAGAGTATCGCGTCTAAGGAACAATGATTGGACATGAGACGGGAAAATATACAAATAAAATCCCGACTCAAGTTCAATCTATTAAACCATGGTTTAAGGCTTACCTTTGGGATAATCGAGTGGAACCACCGACCCTTGTCATCCTCGTCCCATTTGCGCTGCCAGTTGACAAGAGAGTTTTTTCGAACTAAAAAGTAAAATTCGTTGAAGGCGATGTCACGCTGATACGTGTCGCCTTCCATCGCCCCCACCTTTGCCAGAGAGTCAGCCTTCTCATTACCCTCTATCGAGCAATGCGAGGGAACCCAGACAAAGGTGATGTAAAAGCGACGTTTTGATAAAGCACTCAAACTATCCCGTATCTTCTCGAAGAAGTACAGCGAGTGCTTTCCCGGTTTTATTGAGTGGATTGCTTCAACAGAACTCCGACTATCCGTTACAATATAGTAGTGCCCAACTGGCCTTGAAGCGATACTGTCCAAAGCCCAATGAATTGCTGCTAACTCCGCTACATATACAGAACATGGTGACTGCAGGCTGTAAGAGGCGCTAGATATTTCGTTGAACACTCCAAATCCTGTTGATTCCTCTATAAGTGATCCATCGGTAAAGTACATTTTATCAGCATCGACGTGTCTATATTTAGCTTCGAAAATTCTTGGAATCAGAAGTGGACGATGCGGATTGGGGATCCCACGAATTTCCTGCTGCATAGACAAATCAAACTGGACAGAAGAGTTATCGTAGTCTGGGCTGAAAACACGAGTTGGAGAGTACGAAGAAGGGTTTACCTGCATTGACATGAGGACATGGTATATAGACATAAATCTTGTGTGAAAATTTTGCTCAAGTAACCTTTCAAAATTAACGATTACCAATGGGTTCATGACCTCACACCTGATGAGGAACCGAAGTGATAGTAGATTGAATCGATCTTTCAAAGGGAGTATTCCTGCCCGCATGCTAAAAAACCATATCTCAAACAGTCTATACGATACATCTACGGCTTTAGAAATAGTGATTGTATCTATAAACGTAGCTCTACTTCTAAACTTTACTTCGCCAACGATAAGAATGAAATATGAACGTTCATGTGAAAACGTGATGGTATGAACGATTTCCTTCAATTTTTCTATAATCGTAAAACCGAATTTAAACCGTTACACGTACCGTCCATCCCTCCTGTCATTCACGTCAAAATGAACGAAACGCCCGGTCAGAGATGCCAGATGGTTTTGTACAAAAATCAGTACACATTTATGAAAATAGTTTTAAATTTTTTTTACGATCATCATACTAAACGAGGGTCATAGCTCTTTAATTTACAAGATGCTTTTGACAATTGTTAACGCTTTATGCAAGATTATGCTATAAAAAAAGGAAAATTTCTTCACGAATCTATGGAACTCATTACGATTTTATGTCATTTGTGATTAAATAACATGCATGTTAAAAAAAACCACCAGCAAACACAAATTTGGTGTGTGACATATGAACAGGCGACATAGAAACATCAAAGTTATAAATCTTTTTTATTTTCACATTTTAATTTCATATCGGTAAAATTTTGAAAAGTCGTTTTGGTCGGCACCACTGCCGACAACTGGAAGAGAAGAAAACAAAAAAAAAACAACTTTGTTTTTCGCGTTCCACATAAGTAACATTCACTCCAGCAGAGCAACAAAAGTCCCCTCCGATTGGGGTCCGACGGACGGAAAAGGATTTTTAGAACAACCGGAAGAAGGAAACCATGCGATGTTCGCAACAGGTAAGTTTCATGAACATTATATGTATACGGATTCAAATATACTAAAAAGTTTTTTTTATTGCAGCAACGGGAGCTGGAGGAGCGAAGTCGTCATGCTTGGAAGAATAATGTCCGGTGCGACTTCTGGATCCAGCAATGACCAGGACTTAGGCCAACATCCCGCCCGTGTGTTCTGAATTTGTGTGTTCCTGATGAAGGTGCTAATTATGCAAGTGAATAAAATGAAAATTGATAAAATTTAAAAACGAGTTTATTTTTGGAAGAAAATTTTCTTTTGTGTGTGTGCGTGCTACATTCCCTTACTATTCAGAATACGATATGAATAACGTTGGAAGAACGTTTTATAGAAACGTTTTACAACTATTACTGTGAATGTTCAGTTACAAGAGAACTTTAAGAATAACTGTAACAAAGACAGTTTGATGGCCAGAATACGTTTTTCATGAGCGGTTTTTGAACGTTATCCTAACTGTTTGTAAAACAGTTCTTCCATATAAGTGTTTTAACAGTTTTAAACAGTAACATAACTTAACGCCATATTCAACAGACCGTCGTTTTGGAATTCACAATTAGTGGAATGTTTTTTACGATGTCAGTTATCATTTTCTAAAAGTTTTTTTACGCTGTTCTGAATAATTGTATGACTATTATAGTTACTGTTTGGTAACAATATTTTTTTATTCGGGTGCCAAAACTTCAAGACTCATGTTGTGCGTTGAAGGTATTCGGTATTGGATACGCTCGAGTTTTATGAGGTGAGTTTTAGCAGCTGACTGGAAACAGAAGCTACCGTATTCCATCACTGAAAGGATAGTTGTTCGATATAATTTTAAAAGATGTTCTGGATGGGCTCCCCACCAGGTGCCAGTGATTGATCGGAGAAAATTGATTCTCTGTTGGCATTTTCCTTTCAGATACTCAATGTGTGCTCTCCAGGTACATTTGGAATCAAACCAAACCCCAAGATACTTAAAACACCTCGATTGAGTGATCGTCCTGCCAAGAAGTTGGAGCTGTGGTTGAGCTGGTCTATGCTTTTTAGAGAAAACCACCAACTCCGTTTTCTCTGGAGAGAACTCGATTCCAAGCCCCAAAGCCCAGGAAGACAATCTGTCTAAAGTATCTTGTAAAGGTCTGTGCAGATGAGACTCGGAAGATCCTGTGACAGACACCACGCCGTCATCTGCAAGTTGTCTTAGAGTGCAGCCTTCAGAGAGACAACTGTCGATGTCACTTACGTAAAAGTTGTACAAAAGTGGGCTCAAACATGAACCCTGCGGGAGGCCCATATAGGAGGTTCTTCTAATTGCAATATCTCCGTGAGCAAAGTTCAGATGTTTCTCACAAAGCAAGCTGTATAAGATGTTGTTCAATAGAGGAGGCAGACCTCGAGAGTGCAATTTGTCTGACAACACCTCTATTGAGACTGCATCAAAAGCTCCCTTTATGTCTAGAAACACTGAAGCCATTTGCTCACGTTTTGCGTACGCCATTTGTATCTCTGAAGACAGCAAAGCAAGACAATCGTTTGTCCCTTTGCCCCTTCGAAACCCAAATTGAGTATCTGAAAGGAGACCATTTGCTTCTACCCATTTATCTAAACGAAACAAAATCATTTTCTCCATCAATTTGCGTATACAAGACAACATCGCTATAAGGGTATATACGGACGATAGTATTTGCGAAAAATTGGCCTCAGCCATAACCTCAAATTTTGATTTGCTGGCGGCCTCACCAGTGATGCTAGGTGCGTTACTAAAATCAGTATTTGCTTATTTTAAACTAATTATAATACTTCTGAGTTGATTAAATTTTTTAACTCTCAACAGCTGAATGTTTGAATTCATTACGGGGCGTCTCTAAACGGATGAAGATAAGCCATCTTTTGCTAATGAATTTTCAAGGTGAATTCAAAACACCTGAAATATATTTTCATGTACTGCTTGGTTGATTAAAAAAAGAGTGGTTTCTAACTTCTAAACGAATGCAAAATTATTCACTGTTACAAAGAAGTAAATTAATGAAAGCCCCGATTATGTTGAGTTTGAAAATAATCGCCTACATGCTCTGATTATTTTAAACATATCCACATAATTCGCTACTTCGTTAAAGAGAGCGATATAGTAAGTTGTTATTTCGGTCAGATAAATGATGCGTTTAATTTCACATTCGATAGAAATCTACGGCAAAGTTGTAAAATTCTCAGTACTCATGAAAAGGTTTTTCAATAACATTCCATTAGAAAAAATATTATCATTTTCCAAATATCAATGCACTTGGGAGCCATGAACACCCAAAAAATCAAAACACGAACACCTGTGTATCGCTTTTCCACAGGGCGAATTTGTCGATATTAGTGCTGGAAAATCGCGTTTATCGTGCGCCCTTCTCAAAAATCGATTCTGTTCTCCCATGGTTTGAGGTTAGGGCTGAGGCCTCCTGCTAAGGTGGTGTTCGTGTAGAACTGTCAATATATCCTAATTCGCTGTTTCGAAGCTGCGCTGCTGCCATCTGGAGTAGTACGATGATGCGTGAGCAACATTCTGGGTAAACGATAAACTATAGAAGACTTTATAATCTTTTAAGTAAAATTTTCATGAATCCAAAGGATTACAAAAAAAAAACACTCTTTTGAAGATTAAAGTTTATTTTACTACTTAAATCATAATAAATTTGCCCGGTTGAAGAGTCAATTTTATGAGATTAATCCTTTTTAAACTAGTCAGTCGTTGAGAAAAAACCAACATGTAAAAAACTTGTTTGCGACTTTCTTTTTATTCAAATTTGTTATCTATATTTTTATATTATATCTTTAAATTGAACTTCATGTCATTTTGGCTGGTTTGGACGATTTGTTCGTTGTTACTATCAACTAACTGTTGGATTAAGTTTAGATATAACATATATAAAATATATAACAAATATAAAAATGTATGAAGTTTCAGCTTAAGATAGTATAAAATGTTAAATTCTTAATTGAAATTCTTTACGGCTTGTGGTTGCATTAATTAAATTTTCAATAAGTTTCGCAAAAAAAAAAAATCAGACCATAAGGTCCGATAGAACGACAGAGCATGATAATAACCACCGAACGATGTCAATTGAATAGCATAAAAGTAATCTAAAATTGTGTTGTAATTCGAGAATCTTGTTTATATTCACTTAAACCACCATCAAATATCAAAATCCACCCTCCAGCTTTCAAATTATCACGCCTGATTGTATGCAGCTGCAGAAGAAAACTTGGTAGAAAATAGTAAAAATCTATGGATTTTTGAATAGAAATTTCTAGCTTATCAGTTGTTGCGGCTTTTCCAAATTTTGAAGAAATGTTAATTGACTTCTCTTTTAACAAATTGCAATTGAAAATGTGCACTTGGCTAAATTTTTCATTCAAAAATATGTGAAATACTTCGAGAGGTTTTTATAATAGTAAAAAAAAACACATTTTTTGTCGTCGATTTACGATGCATCACGGCACATACAGATTTTCTCCTATAGCTAACAATAATCTCTGAACCTATTACTTTAAGACTGTATTCACAATTTTTTGAAAATCCTTACCAAATCAGAGAAAATCATAAGTTTTTACAGGTTAGTATTTCCACCCATTTGTTTACATTTTCTTGCACACAAACGATCTGTCAAAAATTAGCTTCGAAATCGCGGATAGGACGGTACGAATTCGCGTCGGACGCTGGTTCGGGCTTTTGGATCACCTGGCACCCTTGGCAGCATATGAAAAACAGCAGCTCAGTTCAATGAAACTTCATCGAAATTGATCGAGATTTGCAAATTATATCAACCGAGTTTTCTATTAATTTCGATCCATTTTTCAAAGCAGATAAATTGAAAATTAATAAATATTTGGATAAATTTTACAGATGGCAAACACGCCCAGAATATTGATCCAATTTCTTTGTGAAAACGTTATAATAGTTTAGCGATCGATTCCATTTTTTATCTCCGAACTATTACGAATTAGCTCTATTGAACATAGCTAGTGTTTCATTTCTGAAATAAATCTAGTACTTCCAAAATTAATGTTTATGTTTTCGATACTCGCGAGGCTCGCTGCTATCGTATTCGATAATTATTAGTCTGAAAATTTATAGTTAATTCTTAAAAGAAAAGAAGTATAATTCAAGTAGTTTGGAAAATGTTCAGTACAGCAAAAGCCGTTCAGTTTGCCCACAAGATGATGTGAGTGAAATACAACTTTACAACTGCTGCTATGAGGTTTTGTTTCTTACCAAAATTATCCGGTAAATTCCGGGTTCGTTTTTGCTGCCTCATTACGGGTCTTGCCCTTGTTTCGGTGTCTTTTTTCCTTGTGAGCCTACTGATTACGGTAAGACTTAATCCCGAATTTACTTTCATTTTCTAATGAGACTAATTTTTTATGCGCAGCACACTTCAGACAAGCAATGTAAACGATGCTACGAATCCATAGATGTTGTCTACACGTGGGTGAACGGTAGCGATCTGGAGTTTACAGAAAAGATTCGGCAATATGCGCCCGGGCATGATAAAGCTCGGTATGACGATAAAAATGAGCTCAAATACTCTTTGCGATCATTGGAAAAATATGCGCCCTGGGTACGGAACATCTACATAGTAACAAATGGTCAAATTCCATTCTGGATAAATCTAGAAATTCCGCGAATTCAGATTGTACAACATAAAGAGCTGGCAGATGAAGAGACCATGCTACCAACTTTCTCTAGTGCCGCAATTGAGACGTTCATCCACAGAATTCCGGGATTGTCCAAAAACTTTCTGTACCTGAATGATGATATATTTCTGGGAGCACCGCTATTTCCGGATGATTTAATTACTCTTTCCGAAGGCACAAAGGTGTTCACCGCGTGGTTGGTACCAGACTGTGCCCCAGATTGTCCCTGGATGTTTGTTGGCGACGGGTCCTGTGATAGTCATTGTTATGTGGAAGAATGTCAGTATGATGGGGGTGATTGTGATCACCCAGATTATCAAGATCACGTTCAAGAGTTGGAGGATTACGACTTAATGGAAGCTACTGATAACGAGGATACATTCATCGATGTACCAAAAACTTTCCCTCGTGTGGGTTTAAAAGCGGACAACATTCGCGACGTTTACGAAATTTTCAAGCGTTCGAATAATTCTTCCACAAAACAACTAGTCGATAAGTTCAATCAGAACAAAATGAAATTCCTGAAGCAACATGCAAAGAAAAGTTCTTCGCAGCGTAACAGCGAGCGGAATTCCGAGGGAAAGGAGGAAGAAAAGATGGCCAACTCACAAGACATTTTTGCGCGCTCTTTGATTTACACCAATAAAATTTTCAATCGGTTGTATGGTTTCAAAAATCGTAAAGTACTCGCTCACGTTGGCTTTCTTCTGAACGTGGATATTATCAACGCAATGCTGGTGAAATTGAAGGACGAATTTGCCATAACCAAGAGTCATCAATTTCGAGAGAAAAACGATTTACAGTATGCCTTTACCTATTACCATTTTCTGATGAGTGAAAGCAGAAATAAGAGCCTTTCGGAAATTTTTGACGACTTCGATACCGACGGCTCGGGGTAAGTTTAATACACTAGACATTTGAAAATCATTCCTATTTTTTCACAAACACATATCTTTTTTTAAATTCATAGAACTTGGTCGGACCGTGAAATACGTACGCTTTTAACGAAGATTTATACTCTTCCCTTGGACTGGTCTGCGGTTAGATATTTTGAAGAAGTAGTTACGAACTGCTCCTTGCAGCAGAATAATTTTCTTCCTTTCGAGCATCAACCGGAGCAACGCAGCGTGTATCCTACTTTAGTGTACGAGAGATACGAAGATTCGACAATCGTATGTCAATATATCGTTCCGTCACATTGTTTTTTCACACGCGTGCCTTTTTTCATTTTAGCCAACCGTTACCAAACGACTGGTACTTAGTTGCCGCGAGCTTACCGATATGATGCGGGCAAACTTTGGTCAGGTGCCGCTGTACAAGTTTCACGTTAACCAGAAAACCGGAATCTACAGCAACTTTAAAATGCTAACATCCAACATCACTCAAGTTGTCGATGCGCTGGATGAATTGAGAAAAAATCCTAAAAAATTTAACTGCATCAACGACAACCTCTCCGAGGATAAAAGCGAGGAAAATCAGCTGATCGCTGCCCTGTTGGAAGATTTCTATTTATCACTGTTTCCCGTTCGAAGTCAGTTTGAGCTGGAAAATAACTACCGCAATAGATTTCAATACTATGATGATTATCAAGCTTGGTTGTGGCGGAAGAACGTATTTCGGAATGTAGTGTATTTAATTTGCTTGCTTGTGTTCCTTCTCTGTACCAAAATGCTATGCTTCCGCCATAAAGGTAAATTTGCACGCACTTTGGTGCTTCTCAGCAGTAGTCGAAGCGAATACTCCAACATTTAGTTAGAAATTATATTTTGCTCTTCGTAGGCAACTTTTATTTATTTATTGTATTATACAACAAAGTAAAAGTAGCAATAAATACTCAAGCCAAACATTTAAAAAAACATCTAAAAGCTATAAATGTTTGTTAAATAGCACAGTTGGGTTACAGAACTGCTTTTGATGTCAAGTTAGCGTCCGGATTATCTATAAACCATTGGACGAATCCGATATGCCACTGACATGATGACGGTACTGGACATTTCTTTGGTTGAACTTTTTGTAGGCAAAAAATCCTCCCACCAAACAGACCACAATTGTTACGCTTATCGAGATGCCCAAGATAGCAGCGGTACTCATAGCTGGAATAATAGATAAAAATTAAAAAAAAAATCCTTCGACACAGAACATAAATCTGCTCACCTCACCTTCTTCTATCAAATCAATTGGTATGGTGTAATCTCGTCCTTTCACCTTAATAGCACATTTCCATTGTCCAAAATCTTCATGTATCAGTTTACTTATTTCGAGACCACATTCGCCAGTTCGTAATCCATTACCGTGATAACGAAATCGGGAACCCTCGGTAGGAACAATGTTCTCAGACAAGCCATGAACCTCTCCAATAGGGCTAACGAATCGACACAAATCCACCTGCATATTCAAAATCGTCGTACACATCATCCTCCTGTTCTCGTCACCTTTGCTTGCTTTAATTTGCGATACTATGGCTCGACCTGGTTGGTCGTAAACCTTTACGTCGAAGTAGGATAGACGATCTTCTAGACCATTAAGGCCGTTGAAGCCACACGACCAGCGACCGGTGGTTATATTTTGCACCACGAATCTGCAAACACCAAAAGTCTTTGTGCGATCGAACCTCGTGGGAGAGAAATCTCCACCTTGAGGTCCCGTAAGGTAACAATAGTCGATCGGGTAGGGGGCTTCACAGTTAAGTTCTGTAGTCGTAGTGGTTGGTCTCTGCTTATCATGGAAAACTTCGATCAATTTGGTTTTAATTCTGATTTCTGGAAAATGTTCGCTGTCATCGTCAAGCGGCTGTTCAGGTGCAAGATTGAAAACGCATCCTGTATAATCGTCGACGTTCAGGGGCATAAAAATCCTCCATAATCCACGGTCCGCGCTTGTTAAGGGCTTGCGTATTTCCAACGAGCAAATTCCGCCTGAAATTCTGCAATCGAAACAAATGTTCTTAGAACTCCCTAATGGTTACGGAAACCTTCAATAAACTTCAATTTAGGTCAAGCAAAAATTCAGGATAGAAAAAAGCTTTTAAGCTAAGTTCAAATGCTGGCTTTTCTTTGTTATTCTACTGATTGAACTATTGATAAAATTGTTGTTTTATTATTGAAAAGTTGAGGAATTAAGGATCTGTGTAGCGAAGACTTCGCTACACTTAGTGCCCTCGTTGAAAAACCTTCTTTATTGACACATAGATATTGTTTGTTGTTTTGTTGCAGTGTGTGTCGTCTCGTCCCGCGGGTTTTCCATTTTTCAGAGATTTTCGGGACTTGAGAGTGAAGTTATTTTTCTTTAAACCAGTACATTTAGGATTCCGCATGTCCTGCTTAAGGTTATTGGTATCACAGTGAGTGAAAAATCATAAATTTGTTGTAAAGTTCGAAAAGTTCGCATGAAAAGTTCAAACCCGAATTCCGAAACCGGAACCACCATCGACGAGTAAAACGGTGCAAGAAGCAAATTTAATGTGATACGTGTGATTGTTTTGTTGTGTAACTTGTGTTCGTAAAATCATAATGTTTGGTTGGTTCCAAATGTTTCGTTACTCGAATATTCGTAACCAAATCCTTGGAAAAAAATCGAAGAAGAAAGAATATTGTGACTGCTTTTTGTTAGACGCTATTTGAGGTGGATGTGATTATTCGATTCGACCTTCTTCCGGGGACATTTCTTCTTTGGTATTCTTCCCTATGTCGATACTATCGAAACTACATTTGGGTTGGATAAGTTGTCATGATGGCAAAGTTAACGTGCGGTTGCATGGTTAAGTTCGGTAATCAAATGAATAAAGCAAATTGTCAAACAGAGATACGAGGGCTTTTAAAATCAGTTTCCTGATGGAGTCATCGATTCATGGAGTATCGAGGAACTGATCGTTGTAAACAGTGTTGGTAAATTTCGCCCGTCACGCTTGACCCGACTAGTTTTGTTTCATCAAACGACTGGCACTGTTCTCAATTGATGGAGCCTCACTACTCGCATGACGACTAAAGCACGACAACAATCAACATTTCTCCATCATCGACTGGCGAAGCTCCTACACATGGTCAAAATTTCTCCTGAGAGTGACTGGCAAATCTCTTCACACTTCGACCGGCTGCTGACGGCAGGTACAACAAATTGAACGACTTGCTGGCAGAGAGCAACAATAGCAATAAAAAAACTGAAAACGAGCTTGCTGGCAGGAGCAACAATAATAATAAATGCTTTTCTTGTTCGTCTTCGGTCGTCTTCGGCTTGCTGGCAGGAGTAACAATAATAATAAATGCGTTTCTTTTTCGTCTTCAGTTCGGTCCACGACTCGTTTGAATGCGATTGGTGAATGCTTGACTATGAAATTTTTTTAGCTTCATACGACTGGGGGTTGAATGACTGGCAAACGAAGTGACTGGTCGTTAAGGAACAGTCAATTGAGTTTGACGGACCAAGAGACTCAACAGTCACAGTCATTTGACTAATGACGATGAATAATGCCAACCCTGGTTGTAAATCCCTGATGCTGATAATCTGACACGGTAAGGTAAGCGATGCTTTATTTCATATTGCCTAAACTGAAATGTTCTATACCTGAGGTGAACACGAAATTATTGCGACACCGAAAACGTCATGCCAATTTCATATGTTTAGAATCAAACCAAAATTTGTGGGTATTTTTATACTGGGGGAGGAAAACTGAATAAAAAAAGAAAAAAAAACTTTCAAACGTCAAATTTCTCTCATCAATCTACCGACCAGTGCGAAGGTTCAAAATTTTACTTTCTTATCTAATGTTTTTTAATAAAACTTGTTTGATGCTGAAAAGCACTTGTTTTGCATAAAACAATGATTTAATTAGGTTTTTTTTGGCTCTGGCAAATTCTTGCATGATCAGTCGTATTGAATCGCTCAAATTTCGTCAAAGTTTTGAAGCTGATAAATAAAAATGGTTTGATTAACGGTGGTTCTAACAATATAGCTCAATCTAAATTTAGCACCTAAACAACTGAGTTACATGACTCGCTACACGAAACTGATATCTAAAGTTAAAATTTGAACGATTATAAAATCTTTTCAACAATTGCTGGCTTTTTGCCGAACAGTAAAAAAACGATACAGCAAATTTCAGTCTTCCTCCCCCAGGTTTTATACATACATTTACTTAAAAATCAAAACAAGAATTAATCGATGGAGTTTTGAGTATAAAATTGAACGCATTTTCGCTTGATGCCCTCCATCAAAGTCTTTACAGTGTCATCCGGTACAAGTTTCGAATACCGTATTTTTTTCACCTGGAGGCAAACTAGAGGCAACCTAGGTTCGCTCTAACTGCTGTCATCGTGCTCATTTATTGCTCGAGAGGCAACCTAGGTTCGCTCGAAAAAGGGACGGAGTCGCCCTGAGAAGAATGTCAGTTTTGCGAGAAGTTCACCAATACTCTCAACGTTGTTGTCAAAACATTAAACAGCTGTTTTTTGCTGAAAGCAAAACAGTTGAAATAATAAACGGGAAAATGATTATTGCCGCGACTTTGAACCTCTCAGCCAAGCAAAATCGTACTATCTGCTGTCCAGTGCAATCCGGACACGAAAAAAGGCAATCCGGATGTGAAGAACCGAATGAAGAAATCCAGAAGGGAGAACAAAATGACAGCTGCATGTAAACATTGCGCTCGTTCTCACGCACACCTACGTATGGAATAACTCGAGACCCGAATATCATTTTTTTATTCTGACATTTCCAGAGCCAAATCCGGAATCAAAAAAAAAATACGCCATAAGTTTGTTTTCCATTTTCTTAACATTGTAACGGGTTAATAATGCAAAACCTTTTCTTTGTAAGACCAATATCAAAAATACATTGATTTAACTTAAACGACTGTAAATATTAGCATAATTCGGAACCTTAATAGTGTGACCAAAATAAATAAGCATAAAATTAAATTATTTCAATTCGAAAACGAAAACATTTCGACATTCATATTTCAAGTGCCGCCCTAGACGAACAATCATCAAAACCATTAGCACGCTGTTGAAGACTTTAGATCAACCAACACACTTCCAACTTTAAACGTGTGGCTTGAGACGCCGCCTTTCGTAGGCCACCGACGGCAGACTTTGTTTGCATCAGGTGAATGACCTCCTTCGGGATGCGTTGTGAACCTAAAAGTTTGGGGAAGAAAAAGATTGGTTTCTAATTTCGGATTTGGAAGGGGAAGACAAGGGCTATCCGAGAATTCGCGAGAGAGGATTTAATTGTTTAACTTCGCGATTCGACTAAGTCGGATCGGGTAGTTCCGGTCACGAAGTTAAGCTAATCCAGTAAGCCAGATGACGAAAAGATCTCCCGACCCATTTATTCCCGGTGATTGGCGTAGACAAGATCGGTTATCTTTCGTCGTGAAAATTAGTTAGACTCGGTAAATTGAACACTTGTGATTTCCTTTTTCAGTACCCTCAGTTAATTTACCTTCTCTCGATTAGCCCACACTAGAGCTAGAAAGCATAGGTAGGTAGTGCAGTGCAAGTAGTGTTTACGACGTTTGTTCGACCTGAAGATACAACTGCACAACCACCTAGAGGAAGTCGAGGCACCACAAGGGTCATCAGCGGCACACGCCCCAGCCGAAGCGAACACCACTATTGCCGACGGCTAGGAGACACCAACACTCTAGCCAGGCAGCGATACACCTTAGTACCACCGCGCCGCGGTCTTCTCGCGACTACGAGAACCGCGGTCATAATTTTCATCATCGTTGCCAACCAACAGCAGACCACGACGGCTAGCTAGAGAACATCTTCTCTAGCTGCGCCGCAATCCGCCGGCCAAAAAGTGTAGCTGAATCACGGCAGCAGAGCTACCACCACATGACCGCCAACTAGAGTGGTAAGCCGCAGGAGCGCCGCAGTAGTATACCGCAGGATAACAAAAACGATGGGGTAATGGCTGCCCAAAACCCCACGAATTAGTAACCGAAAACGTGAGTACTCACACATAAACAACATGTTGTTTCAGCGATCACTTTGAACCGTTTGTCGCCCGCAACCTTTACAAAATTTATGTTGCGCGAGCGCGAGAATTTAGTCGCTCTGTTAAATCGGCAGACTAAGAAATTAGTCGGACTGGCGAGCCGTATAAAGTAGCCATATTTTGAGCTTTGTTACCCGTTTCACATGAAACAATAATAAATGGAGACGAACATCAGACACATCTGCGTCATACAATACATCTAACAACTCCACCACGAACACCACCAGTAAAAGTTTGAGAGAGAAGTAAAAGCTTAGGCCTAACAACGCACTACAAATGTAAACAAACACGGAATAAAATGGAATGTTTTCGCAAAAATGTAAGTCGGCTCCGATAAGTCTCTAAGGAAACGAGAATTTGAGAATGCACCATTAATTAAGGTATTGGGAAAGGGGGTTACAAGTTGTTCCTTTTTTGTTCGCGTTTATCTATTTAGATTTTTTACTGCGGAGACTGGCCGCGAATCCAGTCACGATCATTCCTTCACTAAACCGGGGTAGAGGGCGGAGTCTTGTACGACGGCTTAAACCCTGGTAGTTTACTTTTGGGCCGAACAACAGCTAACTCCCCTTTCCACGAATTTCTGCAGGGTTTCGTCTCGTCTTCGGGGCGGCCTCAAAAGGGCCGAAGTACGAATCCCTTTTTGGAGACCCTTCCACTTCTTTCCCAAAATAGGGAATCAAAAGGAACTCGCGACCGAGTCTCATCAGCTGGGCAAACTAAGACAGGGTAGGTGGTCTTCCATCCGGAAGTGGCGCTGGCCACTTAAAAACGGAAGTGTGTCGGGCCTCTCGTTCTAACATGTCCTTCTCGTTTCTCGTCTATGTATGACGTTCTTCTTGCTCTCCGAAGTTCCCGCTTCATTATTGCCCAGTACTGCTCCACCGTTCGCAACTTCGGACAGTTTGACAGGTTCATGTCCTTTGGAACAAAATGAACAGAATTGGCCTCATACCACTCAAGGACACTTTTAGAATAGTGGCATGATGCCAAATTTGGCCAAAATAGCGGAGCTTCGTCGTGCTGCTGCTGGAACGGCCAACGGCGCTTCTCGAGGCACTCAGATATGTAGATCTCGCCATTTGCTGTGCCCTTTGTCACGGAAGGCTCACTCCTCAGTCCGCATGTGCAGATTGCCTGCCAAAAGAGATATTTGGAGACGAACTTCCATATTTTCTTCTTCTTAAATTTGTCGTTCACATCGAACTTGCTCCTACCGGTGAAAAACTCCAACTCCGGAATTTGCTTAAAATCGGCTTTTATATACGTTTCGTCGTCCATCAAACAGCAGCCATATTTTGTCAGCATCTTCTCGAAAAGAAGATCATCGCGGTTTGGCAAGTTCTGTACCTTGTTTGTATGTAGTCCAGCTCTCTTTGCATTCTAGACGTAGCTCTGCGACATGCCGATCTTTAAAGCCAAATCACGATCTGAGACGTTGGGATTTGCTTTAATCATCCGCTTCACCTTTCCCTCCGTCTTTTTGTTCTGCGGTTCCGGTTTTCTTCCAGCTCCTTTGCCGTGATCCAACGTCAACCGCTTCAATATCTGGAGACGGTTGAATGGTAAATGGTCAACATTTTTCCCAACTGCCGTTGCGACATGTCAGACAATTCCAGGTGTTTGAAAAGAATTTGTTCTCTCGAACGCGTTGGTTCACCTCCATTTTCTTTGAATCGAAAAACACGACTTCGAGTTTGACAGTGTGCAAATTTGGTTGGTTTTTACCAGTGATTGAATTTTGCTGAGCATGAGTTGATCAACCATCTCTCGCTCAACGCTTTACTCGGAAGCAAAGGTTGCTTTGAGGCAGCGAAAACGACAAAACCGATGATGTATACGCTCTCAACATGGCCGCCTTCATGAAGCAATATACATTCGAGGCAGCGAATCCAAAAAACCAAACGAATGGCTCTCACTCATCTCCTGTCACAACCTTGAGGGAACCGAATTCAAAAGGCAGAGCAAACCCGAGTCTCCTCGTTTGTGCCTGGATCGAATGCGTGAGGTTTTTCTGCTATTGCTGTTATTGCACAGCAACCGCACGCAGGCAGCTAGTTTTTTCATTTCTTTTTCTTCCCCCCTCTTTCACCATACGTTCACTGCAAAAAATCGACACTTATAGAATATGTTCCTTCACACATAAGCTAATAAATCTCTGCTACTATATGATTCAAATGATATTTATATTTGAGTAATAGTTTTAATTGGATTGAAATATGATGTTCATTACCTTACACATAACTTTTATGAATATCATCTTTGAAAAATTTCACTCTTTCAAAATGGCCGAATTCGGAAAAGAAACACGAGGTGCCGGTGAAAAAAAAACCTTTTTCTTCGAAACAATAAAGAAAAATAAGGTTAGTAAATTTCGTTATAAACTTCTTATAGACGTTGTTTCTTACGATAACCAATCAGCGTATGTATTTTTTATTCTAGCTCTCATTCACAGCAAGTTTTGGTGGTAGTTGCGGATGGCCCATGTAATAGAATGCTGGATTAGGCAAAGGAACCTTGGATAATGAGCCACCGGAAAAGGCAACAGTGTAGTGACGAGATACAAGATTTATACAAGAAAGTTGAATGATTAAAAAATTTTGTCATTGATAACAAAATCACAATTTCCCTGCTTAATTTCAAATGCCGGAAACTATATTCGAAGAAAAACATAATTTGAAGCCTATTTTTAGGCGTTTTCATAGCGCATATAACATCCATATGTTTAAGTTTATAATTTCTATGTGTCGCATATAAACCTGAAATATTTCCTGAACCTATGTG
Source organism: Uranotaenia lowii (assembly GCF_029784155.1). NCBI lineage: Eukaryota > Metazoa > Arthropoda > Insecta > Diptera > Culicidae > Uranotaenia > Uranotaenia lowii. Next base: position 428,037,487 of record NC_073692.1, read on the forward strand.
TGACACATAAATTTTAATTGGGAGACAAATTGCAAAGATCTATATAGGCCGACACATACCCCTTATATGTGGATTTTTTGCAGTGTTGCGGGCCGTGCAACGCAATAAGTTCGGTTGTTTTTGTTGTTGCCTCAACCTTTGCGGTCGGCTCGAGTTATTCAAATTCAACAACGTAAATGAGTATGTGTGCCTCGTCTTCTTCATGCATCATGTAGCAACCGAACGTTGAGAGAGTTCGTTCGGGGCAGCAAACGGATAGTGTCTCTCAGAGCAGATCCTCCTCATGGGGGGAGGTTTGAATGAATGTACAGTACCGTTCATAATTGTATAGAAATTGGAAACACGCGCACTGTCACTTCGACTTAGAACTTCTATAACTTTTGACTCTGATGATATTTTTTGATCAAATTTTCTGCGTTAGATAGATCAACTATCACACTAATATATCACAAAATTTGAGCTTTCTGGAGTTTTTGCGGCCTGAGATACAGTCATTCTACGAAAATCGGACTTTTTGGACTTTTCTCATTCAAACTGTAATATCTCAGAAACTACGCTACATTTTTTATTGAAATTTTGCAGAGTGATTGTTGAAATGTAAAGCTATCATGTCTGAAGTTTTTGAAAAGTTTTATCGATGGGATCAAAAGTTACTGGAGGTACAATTTTTCAGGTATGAACCTAAAAATGCGATTTCTATACAATTTTGGACGATTGTTTTCAAAGGAAACTCCTATTTTATGTTAACAACCAGTAAATCTATTTCAACCAAAAAATCAAAACAATATTGCGAGATTCTGATTTCAAAACACAAATAGATCTTTAATTTCATTTTTTCATTTCACCATTGCTTTTGCCAGACATTTTTTGACTGATTTGTGGATGGAAACGATTATGTTCTCATGAATCGTCCAAAATTCTATAGAAATCGCATTTTTAGATTCATGCCTGAAAAATTGTACCTCCCGTAACTTTTGATCCCATCAATAAAACTTTCCAAAAACTTCAGACATGCTTACTTTATATTTCAACAACCACTCTGCAAAATTTCAACAAAAAATGTAGTGTAGTTCCTGAGATATTGCAGTATGAATGAGAAAAGTCCAAAAAGTCCGATTTTCGTAGAATGACTGTATCTCAGGCCACACAAACTCCAGAAAGCTCAAATTTTTTGATATATTAGTGTGATAGTTGATCTATCTAACGCAGAAAATTTGATCAAAAAATATCATCAGAGTCAAAAGTTATGGAAGTTCAAAGTCGAAGTGACAGTGCGCGTGCTTCCAATTTCTATACAATTATGAACGGTACTGTATATGTATCGTCTCCTGTATAGCTATGCGAGGCCTCAAAGTGTGTATTTTGAATGCCTCTGATGAGAAAATTGGTGAGGATTTCAATCACTGGTTTTTACCCAATGGTAAAAAAGTTATGCCTTGTTGAATGTGTCGCATTACTACGCCCTTTACCTACCTACCGAAGGGTCCGGATGCATAGGGCTGAGATAAATGATCTCCGCTGCTGGAGACCTGGAGCCAGCGTCTTCACTTGCTGCCAGCCAAGGTTCTCGTCAACTGTGCGGATTTCAGCGGCTAGAATACGCCGCCATGTGCTTCTGGGCCCGCCTCTTCTTCGATGCCCATCTGGAGTCCAGTAAAGCGCCTCTTTGCAAATCTCGACTTACGTGCACGAAGACACCGTCGATGAAGTCCCACGATTTAGATCCAGTTGCCAGACCACCAAGCGCGGATGATGTACCGCAGGCAGCGATTCACAAATACTTGCAGTTTTCGCGTCGTCACCGAGTATGTGCACCAAGTTTTGGACACGTACAGCAATACGGATTTTACGTTTGAGTAGAAGATTCGGATCTTAGTTCGTAGAGAGATCTGGCGTGAGCGCCAGTAGTTTCGGAGACTCGCAAACGCTAATCGGGATTTTCTGATTTGGGTCTCGATATCTTTCTTGGTACTACCATCAGGCGTGATCTGGCTACCAAGATACTGGAAGCACTCCACTTACACTACCTGTTATCCAGCTACCACGAAATAGAAATGATTTTTTTTTGTGTTGATCTCCATCGACTTGGTCTTTCCGACATTGATTTTGAGACCTACTGCCTTGGAGCTTTCGGTGAGGTCGTCGAATTTGCTCTGCATGTGTTGTTGTCTTTGGGCGAGCAAGACAATATCGTCAGCCAGATCAAGGTCGTTCAGTTGCTCCATTGTCGAAGGATTCCACGGCAACCCTCGGTTTGGTCTACAGTCAATCGATCCAGTCAAGATCATAGTCAAATTATAAGATACACCCTGTCTCACTCCATCAGTTACCGGGATTGAATCAGTCAAGACATCGTCGTGCAAGACCTTGCACAAAAATGCCTGGTATTGTGCTTCGAGTTCAGTTTCTCTGGGACTACTCGTCGCCTAATAGCCGCCCAGATGTTTTCGTGGTTCCGCCGGTCGAATGCTTTTTCTGAATCAACGAACACCAGCAGAAGAGAGTCCTGGAATTCGTTGGTTTGTTCCAGTATTATTCGTAGCGTTGAGATGTGGTCCACACATGATTGTCCGGATCGGAATCCGTTGCTGCCGGAGTGTAGCGTCGATTTTCTCCCGGATCCTGTTCAGGATCACTTTGCAGAGTACTTTGAGAGGGCGCTTCTGAGTTGACGCCATTAATGCAACTTACTGTTGGCGCTTCAAGCTGCGGGTCTGTTGGCCATCGCTATTTGTAACTTGGAAGAGTTGTTCAAAATGCTCAGTCCAACGCTTGAGCTGATCTGTCAACAGCTGACCTGCTCGGTTTTTCAGCGGTATTCTTGCATTAGTCCTTGTACCACTAAGGCGGCGAGAAATGTCATAAATGTCGGCTCTTTCTCCCTCTTCGGCTAGGGAATTTCTAAATTTGTAATTTTCACAAAATGTATAGTTTTGGAAATCTCGTAGCGTTCTGGATACGTTCGAGGAACCTTGGTTGGCATGGAGAAATTCCACACGGAGAATAATCAAAAGGTAAAATTTACCGAACAGTTATTCGAGATAATTTTTTCCCACCCCTATACTGCCCCTACTCGCATAACAGTCCCATATGAATTTTCGTCATTTTTCATCTAACCTGACAGTTCGTCATTTTGAACACAGGGCTTCAATATGAAACAATAAAAAAAGATATTTTGTTCTAGAAATTTCGAAAAAAATATCAACTCGTGTCTGTCCCATATGAAATATACCAGCATAACAGTCCCATATGTGAAAAACCACGGATTTAGTTACTTTTCAATGTTTCTTCCGGTGAAATAGTATTTGATTTATTGCTTTGAATAATTTAAAAAAGATTCAATTCACTCAATGTCGAATTATGCACATTAGTTTTCGAAGGCAGGCCAGTTAGAAGGAAGGAATGTCTTCCTGAGCGAAAAATTATCAGATGCAATCAAAAATCGTAAAAAGGTTTAACTTACAATGTGGAAATCACGATATTTTTCCAAAAGTATGTTTCTTTCTATGATAACTGCATTTAGAAGTTCAAACATGATCAAATTTATGTCTCAGAAAGTAGCTTGGTAACCAAAACATCTTCTGTATGGGACTGTTATGCGGGTAGATTTGAAAAAGCTTTCAAATATGCTCGCATAACAGTCCCATAACGAAAAAAAATTGTGCTCCCGACCTTACCAATGACCCAATTTCGAAAATTTCAGGTCTAACGATTTATTATATCAACCTAGAACACATTCCATCAAACGATTTTCGTTTATGCTGAAAGTTGTCGTCACAATTTAAAAATATATTCCGAAACAGAAAAAGCTGATTTTCTCGCTTGCTTGTTTTTGCATATGGGACTGTTATGAAAGTAGGGGCACAACAACACAACACAGAAAATTTCTCCAGTGTCATGGTAGCTGGGCAAGAAGTTGAAAAAATGAGAGTGCTTCTAGTATCTTGATTGCCAGATTACGCCTGATGGTGGTATCAAGAAGGACATCGAAACGCGGATCACAAAACCCCAATTTGCATTTGCGAGTCTCCAAACATCTAGCGCTCGTGTTCGATGTTTATCTCTACAAACGACAATTCGAATTTTGAAATCCGTATTGTTGAACGGGTGCACATATGCGGTAAAGACGCAAAAACTGCATTTGAGGCACTTGGGATCAGAGGGGTGCAAGTGATTTTTTATCAAAACTGAGATAAACTGTTTTTTGGTAATTTAAAGTATAGATTAACATTCTGTAGAAGACATAGGTCGAAAAAAAAAAAATATTTCGATATTTTTAAGCTGTTTTAAAAATAACGTGTTAATGAAAATCCTGTTCCGTTTGGCGTCAGAAGGGTGCAAGTGCAAATATATCTAAGAAAAATCTCTCGGATGAAAGCTCTGCGGATTCAGATTTTTCGACAGGCTCTGATCATGATGTCACATACTATTCCACGGAACAAACTGAACTTCGGAAAGTTCAGATGAGTCGTTGTCGGAAGGTATTTAACAAAAAATAAACTTAAGTCTTTTAAGGAATATTTACATAACATTTTTGGAAAGGGCCTGGTAGAATTGGAGAGTCAACTGGCCATTCATCAAGACCCTGAAAATCCCAACGAAATCAGATAATCTGGAAACTCAACTTGCGGAAAAGCTACGAAACAAGGGGAAACGTACGTTGATTCTATCGGAAAAAGCGACCAGCTAAACAATTGACTCCAATGGATGAACACATATGTAGGTGTTCTTGTGAATCCATTAAGGAAGAAGAGAGATTGAAAGTTTTCAACAAATTTTCGGAATTAGGATCGTGGAACTTGCAAACCTCATTTATTATGAGTTGCATGGAAATTTGTAGCCCGAAAAAGCAGAAAATCAAATGTGTGAACAAAAAAAAAACAAGATCGGAAACTGATACCAAACCGTAGCTACCGAAACCACAGCTACAGGAGGCCACCGCCGGACCCTAATGGAAAACTGATATTGGAGAATAACCCCTATAAATCCCTTCCTTTTCCCTTGTTTAAAGTTTTTTTTTAACTGTTGAGTCGCCGCGACTATTACGGCCCCCTCCCTACTAACCTAGTGAAACGAATACACTCGGCACATTGAAACTTTGTAAAAGTAAAAGGCCTTTAATAAACTAGTTTTAAATAAAAAAAAAACAAAAAAAAACAGCTAGTGTCATACTAAAAATACTTGTTACATACAGGTTCCAAATGGATGCGATCATATTGTTTGGAGTCAGAGGGGTGCAAGTGTCATTCTTGGGATCAGAAGGGTGCAAGTGAAAAATATCAAAAAAAGTAGTCCGCCGTTTTTACATAAATACCGCAAAAACTTTTGTTTTTCTTTCAGAATCATTCATTTTAGACCTCTTGAGACACATTCCATCGAAAATTGAGTAGAAAAAGCGATTCGATAATTTTGATTTAGAAAAAAAACTTTGATGCCCGTTTTCTCGAAATCATCATTTCGGCACTTGCACCCCTCTGATCCTAAGCGCCTCATTTGTGAATCGCTGCCTGCGGAATATAATCCGTGCATATAACTACTTAGCAGGTGTCATCAATTGGCGCCAAAAATCGAGATTCGGTACCAGACGTGGACATCGAAAGAGAGGTAGGCCCAGAATCTTGTGGCGGCGTAGTCTAGCCGCCAAAATCCGAACTGTCGACGAGAAGTGAAGACGCTGGCTTCGGATCGTCAAGAATGGAGATCTTTTTCCAGGGCCCTTTGCGACGCAGGATCATTACTCAGTAAGTGAGTAAGTAAGTAGCTGAATATTGTCTTAAAAGCATATTCGAGTTACGTTACGAGGTTTCCAGAACTCCAAACTTTTGCACAAATCGGTTGAGAAACAAGGGAGATATCGTTCACGCTCGTCAATCGGACGCTGTTATATCGGTCAAAAGTTTGATTCAAAACAGTCAAAACACTAGTTTTTAAATAAGTAGTGAGGAAAACTGAATCGAATTAGTTTTGAAAGCTTATTTCTTTTAACTTTCTATCCGTCTATAAAAAAAATCATTATCTTGAGATGTCTTTACTTAAAAAAAGACATCACTTTTCATCGATACTGGCGATAAATTAAGTAACAAACATAAATTACGGTGATTAATTTCTTCATTTTCAGGTAGTTTTGTCTTTTTTTAAAGGGTGAAGGACTATTTGAGTTAAAGTCCTCTTAAAAATACTATTTATAAAAAAACAAAATTCCAGGAGCAATAGCTTGCATGATTTGCTTTAAGATTCAGAATCCACAACCGGTATGTTCTAAACTTCTAATCACAATACAGATAAGGTACACCGGGGCAAGTGCAAACGATCAACTTTCCTCTGTTACAAAAAAATTAAAAAATATTTCTTCTTCTAGAAGTTGTTGTTGTTGTCCAAACCAACAATCTGACATAGATAAACTGAACTTTCTTTCAATTATTCACTAAAAACACGGCACTGTTTGATTACACATGAATTCAAGTACGTACTAGACATGAAAAGTGTGTTTTTGTTTTGCTTTTTTTGGCTTCAAAAAATGGCATTCAAATCCGATTTTTCGTCGAAAGGTGAGTGTTTGGGACTGATATTCAGGTGAAAGCAGAAAATTTATGATAAATTTTCAGTAGACCCTAAAAATTGTGAAAATAATATTCACTCCTGTCAACCCACACTGCGGGACAAGTACAAACGACACTACCGGGGTAAGTGCAAACGCACCTTCAAGCCATGTAACATCAGACATTAAAAAAAAAATCATCTCAAAATTGGTTCAGCATTATATTAGAGTGGTCAGAAAGGGTATCCAAAGTGTTGTATCTAAAGCGGATATTCAAAATTCCGTAATGCCTTGGCAAATGAAGGTCTTTTGCTTCAAATAACAGTCAGCAAAACTGAAGTTCCAAAAAGTAATTAATATAGCAGAAAAACAGCAAATACATAAAAAAAAAGTTGTTAAAACATACCGGAACATTTATTAAATTCGTTTAAGTAACGATACACTGACGCATCTTTGAATAAGTTTGGAAAAAGCATTGCGTTTGCACTTGCCCCCATAAACGGGGCAAGTGCAAACTTAGACATTTTTACACAAAAGTGCCGTTATTTTTTACCAACATTTTTTAAGTTTTCACTTTTTACGGGAATTTGTTGAGAACCATTTTAATGATGCAACGAACGATAATTGATAATTTTTGAAGATTTACATATTTTTCTAGGACATGTGAAAGTTGAACTATGGTGAAAACCGTTTGCACTTGCCCCGGTGTACCTTATATGTAAAAAATTTATGATTTTCATTTGAAAATTCAATTTTGAGTTGAAAGGTTCAATTATCACTCCGCTAAGCTGAAACTTTGCAATTCTGATCTTAATTGAACTGCATGGGAGTAAAGTCAAAATAATATCAGTATAAATTGGAGTTGAGAGCAGCAATGTAAAAACATACTCACTTGGTGTCATAGGCCGAGTACCGATCGCCTAGATGGCCATCGAGCAGCATCATCTGTCTGCTATCCGATACGGATACTGCTCGGCAGGGACTCACTGCCGTCCGATAGTGGCAACTCAACACGACGTGTGACTCATCCTCCTCAACGAACCAGGAAACATCACGTTGGCTTTCTGATGAACATGATAACGTTAGAATAATTGTTAGAATCGACTCCCACTAGCCGGGCAAACTTACTCTGCACCTTCACATTAATTATGATTTCAATTTCCTCCATATCACCCCAATATAACGAAAGGCAACGAAACCGCGCCTCCTCCCAAGTGATGTCAAACGACTTCGAGCATCCATCGAATATATGATTTTGTTCATCCAGAATGCGACAGAATCGTCTCGAGCTCGGAGGTTCATCTGGACAAGTGAGAGTGAACGTCGAAGTCGTATCGCTGACTGTAACGTTAATCGAACTAATCGGCTTCGAATCTGACGGGGGAGATAATACCAAATTGATTAACAGCTTCTAAGATGTCGAGAATGAACAACTCACTTATCACTGTTAATGATAATGATTGCTCGATTGGACTCGAGTTACTATCCAATGCCAACAAAGACCAAGTGGTTTCCAGACTTTTGCGCACATTCTGAACGCGAATTCCGCATATTTCAGCACTAAACCGTTGGACTTCAGTCACCCCATCGAGTGTGTGGATTTGATCACTGTCCAGACTGTAATTGACACCGGCCACCCTCACCGAGCAATGGATCCATCTGTTTGCCTCGCTTAGTTCCGTCGGCACGAGGTAAGCCAAGAAACCGGCCCCTTCTGTGATCGATAGTTTGTCCGATGGAAAAATGTTGGCACCATCCGAAGACTGCGCACTAAAAACCACCAGACAAAACAAGAACACGATCCGAGCTGGCACTGCTGGATTCATCCTTGGAGAGTGGCGAATCACACGGATCGACGCGATTCTAAATATAAATTGGCACGCGCCAAATCAGTCGAACTTCAGAGTGGAAAATTGCCAACCGAACGATACGAAGGCTCGTATCCGAATGATAAGTAGGTGACAAAAGTTGTTACAATGCAGCGATCATCAGCTAACCGATACAGAGGCAAATGAAATGAGTGAACAAGAAACGAATACCTATTACGTGCCAATCGTGGACAACAATCGTTTGTTCTTTGGCAGCTAATCTTTTTTTTTGTGATTAGAATTAAATCAGCCAAGGATTCTGTGCATAGATGTTTAATCGCAATTTCAAGAGCAAGATATCAATTGGTCGCTGAACAATAGTTTAAAATTGTTCATTTAAACAAGCTCACCGTTAATAACACTAGTTTACAAAATTTAAAAAAAATCGTGAACTTTATTGACCGACCTATACTTTTGATGTGAAATCGGGCGCTGAATCCGAAAATGAAATTCAAAATATTCTCAGTAGAACAGTTTATGAGTTATGCTCCCAATATGAAAATAAAAAAAAATAAAAAAAGGACTTTACTTAGAGTAAAATATCTCGGACTGCATAACAGTATACTCAGGTTTTTTTACGCGGTATTTCGTCCCGCGTAAAAAAAACCCGCGTAAACAAAAAACCGCGTTAATTCGAAAATCCGCGTAAAAAAAACCGCGTTAATTCGAAAATCCGCGTAAAAAAACCGCGTTAATTCGAAAATCCGCGTAAAAAAAAACCTCGTTAATTCGAAAAACCGCGTAAAAAACTATTTTAATTAAAAAATTCGCGCGAAAAAGCACGTTACTAAAAAAAACGCGTAAAAACCATGATTATTTGAAAATTTGCGTACAATGATAGTTTATTTTTAAGATAAAAAACAAAATCAATTAGATTAATGGAACAGTAGAATATAGTAGAATATAGATCGTCTGATGTCTCATGTCTCAGGTCTCATGTCTTAGGTCACATATCCCAGGTCTCATGTCTCATGTCTCAGGTCTCAGGTCTCATGTCTCATGTCTCAGGTCTCATGTCTCAGGTCTCAAGTCTCATGTCTCATGTCCATGTCTCAGGTCTCATGTCTCATGTCTCAGGTCTCATGTCTCATGTCTCAGGTCTCAGGTCTCATGTCTCATGTCTCAGGTCTCAGGTCTCAAGTCTCATGTCTCATGTCTCATGTCTCAGGTCTCATGTCTCATGTCTCATGTCTCATGTCTCATGTCTCATATCTCAGGTCTCAGGTCTCATGTCTTATGTCTTATGTCTCATGTCTCAGGTCTCATGTCTCAGGTCTCATGTCTCATGTCACAGGTCTCATGTCTCAGGTATCATATCTCAGGTCTCAGGTTTCATGTCTCTGGTCTCATGTCTCATGTCTCAGGTCTCAGATCTCAGGTCTCAGGTCTCAGGTCTCAGGTCTCAGGTCTCAGGTCTCAGGTCTTATGGCTCATGTATCACGTTCTTAGTCTCAGAGCTAAAATATTCCCAACTACAAAAAGATTCTAAGTGTTTTCCTTTGAAAAAGTCTTAGAATATTTTCTCTCAAAAACCGCGTTAATTCGAAAATCCGCGTAAAAAAAACCGCGTTAATTCGAAAATCCGCGTAAAAAAAATCGTGTAAAAAAACCGCGTAAAAAAAACCTCAGTGTAATTTGAAATCTCTATTATTAAAGGTGAATAAATTTGTTCCAATCTACCAAACATTTATGGTCGGTTTGCGAAATTCGACATGACCAAATGCCACCCCAATGAGGATATATCGTCAAATGTTAAACGTATCCAACCAAACTTTTTGCAACTTTTTTTTTTATTAAATTTTTTTCAGAGTCTCCCTAGGGATTTTTTCAAAGGCTGAAGTTTATATGCCCTTTTTCAATTTAAAAATATAGTTTTTAAAATTGATTCGAAACCTTTAAAAGAAGAAGATACTGTTATTCATTATTTTGAATTATTAGCTAACTAGAGTTTTTTTTTTGTTAGAAACTACACCTTGCCTTGGAATTTTCACTATCGATTTTGAAATTTATGCATTTTATCAATTAAAAAAATCTAAAAATTTGATTGTGTGTTTCTCGTTTTTGAATGCATTTATAAACTTGTTCTTAGTTTGAAAAAAAAACTAAGTAGTTTCACAACTGGACTTGAAGAAAGCTGGAAAACTTTTTTTTATATCTGAATTGAGGTGCTTAGAGTGAGAAGGATCTAAGTGCCCAAATAATAGAAAACGCACTTCAAAGTTGTTTAGGTGCTCGATTTTTTATATATTTTAAATTTGAGTTGTTTTAATTCAATTAGAAAAGTGTTTAAACATTGAAAAATATTTGAGTTTTAAACTAGATGTAAATAAAGATACGAAGAATCGATTTATATACTTAATCAAAATCGATGGTTTTTCAACTTACATCCTTCTTGTTCTGAGGGCTTCATTTTCATTAGATTTTTTCCCCAATTTTTATTATAATTAGAGGGCATCCATTTATTACGTAAAACTCTTAGAGGGGGGAGGGGATAAGCTCCGAATGATGACATAAGGGAGAGCTATCACAATACATCAGATCTGAAATTGAAATAAGCTTGCCAGATTGCCCAGTTCTATCCGGATTTGCCCAGATATTTAATACAAAATTTGGGAAAAGTCCGGTCCGGCCCTAGTGCTCGGGTTTCATTGAAAAAAGCCCGGATTTTGCCCGGATTTATCTACCTTTTTCCAAATCGAACTAAAAAAAACAAAAAGCATTGTAGTTTTTTTTAACTTATGAGTCGTCCAAAACGATTTTTTTCATCAAAATTTTTAAAAATAATCATAAAAGGTTTTGTCGAAGCCCAAAATACGATTTAAAATCTGCTGATAAGTTTAGATGAAAAAAAAATTTTCAAGATTTTTTTCAAGATTTTTGTTTAGTAGTTCCTGAGTATTTAGCAAATTTGATGTTAATTCGACAATTTTGGAATAAAATGCTCAGATTTTGCCAGGTTTTTATATGAAATAGCCCGGATTTGTCCGGCCCGAATGCGTGCTGACTACATTCTGGCAACCTTAGTTTAAAAGCTATAAACTTCAACAAGATTGATACTGGCTTGTATCAGTTCCTCTTCCAAAGATTTTGGTAGCGACTTTCCTAAGTTCGAACTGCATTCCAGTGAAATAACCTTTGGGAAACCTGATGTTAATCATTTGTTCAAATTCATTTGGTAAGAAAAAACTATCATGTTAAAACCTTTTTTTGAACCTTCCAAAATTAAAATTCAAAAATACCAAAAAATGGGGAGGGGGGGAATTTTTATGTAAATGGAAAATTATAATAAAATTTAAGATAAGAGCTAACTTATTCGAAATGTGGAAACCCACCAGCATTACGCATCTGCAAATTACCTCACACCCCTGGTCGGCTGTTTCAGATTTCATTTATCGATGTTTCGTGATAGAGACAGTTTCGATCCAGTGTGAAAATGAGAAGACGGTTCCAATTTTATCCACAAGATCATCATCTGTCTTGCATTCTATCTATGTATCTAAGACCCATCCCGAACCACCTGCGGTACATAATTTTGATTTAACTATCGATGTAGGCAACAACAATTGCTAGTGGGAGAGAGGGGGAGTGAGAAACTCAACCAGAACCGTTTGCTCCAAAAATAATCACTAATCTGTTTTTTGCTCCAAATTCGTTGGTCTCTTTTTTATTTGGTAAAAATACCTTTGTTTGTCAAATAAAAGTTGCTTTTCAGAAAATTGTTGCAACAACATCATACCGTTTATAATGTTGTAAACAAATCTTCCAAATGTTCTGCTTTTTAGAGATGGGTGGTAATTTTACTATTTTCCGTAAAATAAAAAGTATAATCAGATTTAAGGGGTCTCAACAGCTACATTTAAAACTTTATTAAATTTTTTGTGCTTTCCGATGAGGAGAAAAAAAATCATATCAAGATGAGATATTTTGATATTCAATTTATTTCTATCTCAATGAGTTATAATTTAGTACTCGTAGGTGTTACCACGTGCAATCATAGTAATCCAATTAACGAATTAGGTCAAATCATAGCAATCAGGATTGTTAGGTCGACTGAAAAGATTTCACATTCATTCTGTAATCACCATTTGAAGAATAAAGTCATATTCAACAAACTCTCTTAGTGAATACAAAGGGAAGTTTCTTTGATTCTGGGACAAATAAAATTTCCTTTGTTTCTAATCTGTTTTCCTTTATTTCAAAGAATTTTTCACCTTTGAAATTAAACAACAATTTTTTTTTGCAAAAATCGGGGAATTGGTGGAAAAAAATCAGGCTAAGATAACGTAACGGAAATTTCGCTAAAAGTGATGACCTTTTTTTTTGGTCACCGCTCCTCATTTTTTCTCTAATATGTGTTGTGAGCATAATTCTACTGAATCAAAGCACTCGACAGATTCCCTTTAACACGTTCGTCGCCACGTCACCCATATATGGGTGACGGCTCTCTTAAGCAAGGTTGCCGCTCAGTTCTGCCACGCGTTGTAAATCTGAAGCTCTCTCGCTTTACTTTCATGCTCTGAGATTTTTTTTGGGCGACGAACGTGTTAATTCCCTTTTTTAAATAAGAATTCAAGGGAATCTTTCGGTTGCTTTGATTCAGCCACATTTCCACTTTTTCACTTCAGCAGTTGTACCTAATCCAGTTCCTTACTACCCAGTTTCAAAAATCGCAAAAATCAGGCAAAATCAGGCATATTTTCCAAAATCAGGCAAATTCAATGGCTTATCAGGTTGTAAGACAGGGCCCCGAAAAATCAGGCAATGCCTGAAAAATCATCCATATTGGCATCTCTGTTCACGTGTAATTTTCTACCCGTTTGTTAGGTAACTTATTGTATCTTTTTACCTATTTAAGAATTGGAACAACCAAGTCCAACATCCAATTTAAGCGGGTTGCTTAAAGCAATGCGGTGGTCCAGTGTCTCCTTTTGAGAGATTAACTGTGCCACGGATTCGTTTTCAACATCACAAACTGTATCTTCCACCGTACCCTAAGTTGCAATGGGTTAACGGCTGCGGTGTGTATGTTTGTGAAAATGATAGATCAAACCATCATTTTCCTGACAGTGTCGTTACACACAATCTTGTTAAACATGGTGTCATAATATGGCCTAAATTAGAAGAGGAGCTGGACATCTTTATTAAGTTTAAATTCAGCAGTAGGTTCAAATATGTCTATTTTTTCATGATCCATGTTGATAAGATGAATGGGAGTTAAAACACTTGCCCTCCCTTCCGCAGAACAATCGCAACATTTGGTAGTGAAAGTATCACAATTTACCATAATAAAAGTTGATACTTTCAATAGGGCATAATTCGTTTGGTTAGATAGTTAGTTGGTTTAGTCTTATAGAATTAAAAATAGTGAAAACGTGCTAGAAGTATTACGATGTTAGGTAAAGATTATGGTATTCGCCTCCCCAATGCTCTAGTAAGTGTGTATTTGCGGTTTATGAATTTCGTTGGCTTATTCTTAAATCAAGCATTTTACAAGAACTAGAGGCTCATTGGATGGAAATGCTGTTCTTGAAGAATGTTATATTTCATTTGGTTAGACGTTTTTTTTTCTCTTTTTATTAAATTATTCACTTTTAGCAGATTTTTACGTTTTTCGGTTAGGTTTGAAATTCATCTATGGAAGTATTTAATAGAATGTACGGTTTTGAATAATGACAATGAGTAGATAGTCCAAATCACTGATTTCGGGCATTTTGCAGTAGGCACACGGTATATTTTAATAGAACCCCTATGTAGACTTAGCATAGTTTGTCAGAGAGGTTGACCAGAATAAGTGATTAGGTTTTAGAAAAACAGCATTGTGCATTTCCAGTTCTTTTGATAAGTAGACGATATCGATAAAGATACTAAAGCTAGATTATTACTGGTTTGAGCTAGGCTTCATATTATATATTGATAGATAAAATGAACTAATATCCTATTTTTCTTTTTTTTTTCTTTTCTTTTCTTTTTTATATTTCTTTTCATGTGACCTTTTGATAATGACGAACGAGCCTTCAAGCTATATCCTCTCAACATTGGACCCCTAAGATGGTTTCGAATCCCAAGGAGAGTTCTATAACATGGTGAGAGCGTTCCATTTTATTTTATTGTTTTCAATTATATATAAATACTGTAGTTAGTTTCGTTGGGATTAATTAAGCGACCTGTCTCAAACCGCCAACGTTATTCCTCCAACTGGTATCATGAGGGGTTAGTTCACTATCTTGTTCTGCTTTAAGTTCATATTCATCCGAAGTGGACTTAAGGAAGTGCAAGATGGTATAGCCAACGTCTCAAGATCGCTTACTATTCTAAGCTGCCTACTCTAAACTTTTATTTCCCTGACCCCTCTACCCACATTTCCTTTTCAGCGTCAGCTTCTCACAGCTATTTAAACGCCACAAAAAAAAAAAAAAATATCACAAACTGTATCTTCCAGCAATAATTATGCTATCATTTCAAGCGGAGGCGCAATAAGAATTGAATTTTTATAAACAAAAATAGATTATTGAAGGACGATAACAGGTGTAGTTTATATTATGGTTATCATAACTAAATGATGTTGAAGATTCATGAATTTGGCTTAAAATAATTCGCTTATATTGGATGTTGCTGAAAGCATTGAATTTTTCAATCAAAAACCAGTTATTCTCTTGAACGGAGACTCCGGATCAGGTCACACTTGGTTGTTCAATTTCTTAGGTAAAAAGTAATACAATTATTTACCTGACAATACCCAGAATCGGGTAGAAAATAATAAAGCTGGTTGTGGGTTGCAATGCCGCAACCCGTGGTGTAGAGGACAGCCTTCAAGTCTTCTAAGCCAGCGGGTATGAGATCGAATTCCGGTCACGGCCAGCGTTGCCACATTTAAATCTGTATTTTCGAGCCAAAATATCTTTTTAATCTGTATAAAATCTCAAAAATCTGTACACAGAAAAAAATAATGACTATTACGTGTCATTGAATATGCTGCCCTCTAAAGTAAAACGAACTGTAATTCGAGAAACATGTCATTTTCAATCAACTCATTTGAAAGTCCATTGAAAATCATTTGAAATTACAGCAAATGTCCGGTAACAAAAAGGAGCATGATATTTACTGTAATTTTACAGGTTGAAAAATAATTCTATGATGATAAATTACGTGGCGTCCATTAATTTTCAGTTACAAATAAAAAAAATAAAAGCCTGGCATCACATGCACACAATCGAAACGTCAAAAGCGCGCGCGCAGACGGTTTATTTTGTTTTGTTGTTTTGGTTTCGATTCTTTCTGTACTGCGGTGTTTCGGGCCAGTACCATTCACTGAAAGAAGTACTGGCTCGCTAATGTGGTTCGAGAAAGCAAAATTTCCTGCCCGGAGTAAGTGTGGAAGCAGTTCAGGTGAATATATTTCCAGCAAATGAGTACCAATTCCAATGAAATTTTCCGTTTCAGTAGTATGTTTTCCGCAGTGCGCCCTCCAGCTTGATTGGGGTCGACTACGAGACGGAACGGCGCTACGAAGGAGGGAGCCCGATACAAACCGGCCATTAGTTAGCATTGAGCTTAATACAGTAGCCACAGATAACTTCCATCGCTTCTACATGTTTCATTCGTTTAAAACCTTCCTGCAGGTGGAGGAAAAACTTAAAAAGGCCAAAGACATCGTTAAGACGGCTAGGTTCCTCTGCTCAGTGATCAGTAGTACCTGTTTTTTTGGCGAATTGGATCTGCAGGCAAGTTAGGCTGTTTTATTTGATTGGATCAATTAATTTGAACGCTTATTTTTAGGTATAGCATCCATGTTCTTTCAAGCTTCAAAAAATGGTTTAAATGGCTTGGAATTTCGAGAACGACTCTCTGAGTACAACAGTACGTGTCTGCAATGAGAACCGAAAACCATTGCCGTTGCTTTCATTTTTGTGGCCAGTAAGCTGATTAAATTTATGGTGTTAGATTGGATCGGCAAACAGTCGAAACACCTCAATTGGTGGGACATGTTCGTCCAACACGTCACCATGGATATCCTCGAACACATTTGTATGAAGTGTTGGACCTCTGTCAGCAACCGAACAACGTAACCCCCACGGACAGTCCAAAACAACTTCCTCCCAGTAAATCGTCCCCGCCCATGAGGCCATGACACGGGTTAACATTTTTCCGATTACAAGTTAAACACTCCGATCGTCAGCAATCCGTTATCAAAGGTTTGTCTGCAAATTTAAAACAAAACAAAAACCTGGAAAACGTATATCCTTTTTAAAATTGTCATGGCAATTCTAATGAGATTTTACATTTTAGGAAGCGCCTGAGACGATGTCGCTATTCGAAAAGAATGGATGACGACAGAAACAAATCCGATCGAGCCGCGGTGGCGGAAGAGGAAAATAAATACGAGCAAACCAAAGCTTTTTGCGGATGCCTACCATTCGAAAGTGAACATTTGTATGCAAAACTTTGTAATAGGCTAATATGGGGCTATTTTATGATGCCTAACTTTAGCCTACAGAAATTAACAGAAAAAAATCGGGTACCTTAAAAGATTTTTCATGTGCATTAATTTATTCCTGTTTTGTTTTTTTTTTCTTTTTTACGCACAGGTGTAGGATTGCTCAAAAAGGAAAAGCCATCGCGGTCTCATGAAATTGCCCTGCGAATTGACGGAGTGTGCGGTTTTTCTAACAATGTACCAGCTCGAAACATGCAGGTAAAACCCCCTGAAGAACAACAAAGGCAAGCTGGGTTAAAACCGATCAAACATATCGCTCGGAAGCTTAACGGCAAGCGATGATTTTTGCACTAGAAGCGACTGCACAATCCACTGCTTTTCCTTAGTGATACGAGATGTGAACTTTCTGACGAAGAGGGCAATTTTCGAGACATTGAGAAATTTTCTTCAGAATCGGTGAGCGACCGTTGAAAAGTAACCAAAGTAAAAAGGTCTATTCTAATAAGAACGTAAGTACCGAATTTCGACTATCGAGCCATTTTACAAATCCATATCTAAAGATTTCTATTTATGAATTTTATTTCCTTTTTAGATTCGACGTGAGTAAAACGGCCAAGAAGTTAATCTAGTCGAAATGTCAGGAGAATCGTAAGCAGCGCTAGCTTAAGAATCCACATGCGATCACACGAAGAAAAGTCTTTCCCTTGTGCAGCGGTTCACACGATGCGAAGAGAACTCTTTCCTAATACGGTTACTGAATTTTCGGAAGAACTTATGCCGTTAAATGAAATAACATTGTTATTTTTATGAAAATCCGGCCAATTTCCGTGCGAAATTTAGACAAAGTCGGACAATTGTATTAAGATAAACGATAGTAACGGCACCGATGAGGATGGTCCGACTGACGACGACGATGATGATGATGAAGTCGTTTCGGTTCATTTTGTGTTATAATTTAACATCCTTTAGTGAAGTTGGCCCGTTTTATGATTTCACGCCCCGCACGGTGGCCGATTAATAAGAACGCGAAATCATGAGCATAAAAAAAATTAAAATTCTTTAAAATATGCTGATTTGTCTTAGTGTATTGGGTTTATGGTAAAAAATAAATTATGTATATACGAATAAAATTTTATTTTATTTAGCTATGAAATTTCACTGTATTGAAGTAAATCAAATCAATTAAATTACATGCATATTGTTTAACAGGTAGCTTGGAATTACAGGTCACTTGCAATCTCAGGTTGTTAGCAATTACAGGTCGCTTCAATTTACAGGCCTGTAATTTTATATAGCCTCTTAAAAATAAATGTCCTCGACCTGTAAAATAACGGTAAATGTCCTGCTCCTTTTTGTTACAGGATATTTACTGTAATTTTACAGAAAATATTTTTTTCTGTGTATTGAAATCTGTATCAAAAATTTTCATCCCGGATATTTACGCTCAGCTCATCGTAGCTGCGTAGTGCACTCATTTGGACTACGCTGCTCATTATTGCGGGCTACTATTTGTGCAACATGTCAAACCAGTGTTAAACCTGACATTTTGTATACGCGTACCGTTTTTGGTTTAACCATGTCCGGTTAATTGTAACGGACCAAATGTCAGCCACGTCTAAAAAATAAGGTCACGCAAAGTTCAAGGTCGATAAATTCCGTTAAATATAACGATCAGTGTCCTTCTGGGGTTAAACAATCAGTTGGAGTTTGAACATTGTGTCGATAGTATTTATTTTTTTAAAGTTACATTTCCTATAATTCAATGACCAATTTTGGTACATGATTCTTTATCACAGGCCCTAAGCTTGTTGTATTGCATTGTAACGGTTCCGAACTCTAATCTTGAAGTTTTCCCGTATTTGCAAGCGTGATAATTGATGGATGATTGAGTCATCAAAGTAGATGATTATTGATTGACTCGAAGTATAATCACAGAGAACCAGAGTTCGGGCTGGAGCCCCAACCGTGTGTAAAAATTACCAACCGTAATTTCAAATAAACGACGCCATTTTTGCAACTTAGCTAAGAGCCACTAGATGTCGTTACGGTACTTCTATTTTTTCCATTTTTACTACACGCTCAGAAAATAATACCTTTAACGAATGAAAAATGCACTCAAAGCCAAATGTACTTTCAGTCACCCAATCGAGTATGAAAGTAATTGTATGATTTTTTTTGGCCTGTGTTTGTTTTTGTCGATATTAAAATCCTACATCAAGACAAAATTGAAAAAAAAATTAAGAATAAATTTTGATGTAAACACAAATTTAAAGATTCGTTCAGTATTATTTCTTATTTCACAAAATTGTTATCTAGGTACGATTGGTGAAAAATTGATACATGATGTTATCGGATATCTGTAATAATGAGTATAATGGAGGAATATTTGAAGAATTTAAAAAATTTTGATATCGAGTTGCTTTCAAATGTCTATTCCTATTCCCTTAAATTCTAAGGAAGTGTCCGGGTTATCTTCATGCAATTACTCTGCTCTGTCTAAGAAACCAATGTCGGTATTTGGAATCTATTTCGATCTCGAGAATTTAGCAATGTTTGAAAAAAGATGGGTGGTGAAACTTTCAATTGATTAGATTTGAAATGCTTCGTTATGAGTGAAATATGTTAAAAAAAAATCCTAAACGAAAAGTGGAGTTTATCCATTCGAGGGGTATCATAAATAACACATCATACAGAAATCTTGCGGCAAATATTAACTTAATTATGTTTAGATAATTAAACTCTTATATTACCTTCCTCTTCAAAATAATGTTTGCTTTTTCTCACAAACAAAATTAGTGGCTCAATACAAAACGAGTACCAAATGAGGCAACATTGCCAAAAGAAAAAGATTTCGTTTAAAGAGCATATATGTAGTTCCTGCTGCAGATATCATTGTTGCTTTTCATACACCCCAAAAAAAAACTAGCTGAACTCTGTTTTGGTGCGACCTGGAAGTAAATTTTGGGTAATTTATGTTCTGAGTGTTCTCGAATGTTGACAAACCAAATCGACAACAACAGCAGAGTTACTTAGCTAAGAGCCACTAGATGGTGCTGTTTTTAGACCAATTTTAACGGTTTTCAAATGGTCGACGATTCGAATTCTTACACACGGATTCGACACATATTTGTTCGGGGCCCGTTCTCTGGTTCTCTGTGGTATAATTAAAAATATCTTGGAAAATCTCTGAATTTCTGAAAATCTGTATGAAATCTGTATAAATTTCCAATTATCTGTAATCTGTATATACAGATTCTGTGTCTGAAAATTTCCATAAAATCTGTATACTTACAGAAAAATCTGTATATGTGGTAACGCTGGTCACGGCATACGGCAATAACTGAATTAGATTTAAAAATCTCGCTGAGAAAGATTTAAGTAACAATTTTGATATGCTATTCTGATCCGGTTTGCATTTGAAAAATGTATTGATTTCAAAATGTGTACAAATATGTCAACTTGGTGTTCCATTTTTTCAAATGAGTTCTACTAGGTATGACTGAGATAACTGTGATTGGAAAGTTAGTCTTTTTTTTATTATCATAGAGCAGCTGCAAAATGTGTTTTCCTGAATTTAATAATAATTAAAATGAATTTATCCGGATATCAAAAATGCGACAAAATAATGAATAACTTATTGCAAAAAATCCAAATTTAGATTTTTACAAATTGGTGGTTCTAAATCTCCTGGCTGTCGATATAATTTCTTGCTACGTTTTAAAATGTGAATCTCGATAAGATGTTTTTGAGTGTTACGCTCAGTTGTTATCCGATTGAGTAAGCGTAGGTTTTAATTATCTTGTTTCTTTCAGGATTTTCGAAAATGCGAGTCTCACAGGTAAGAGATATTTAATTCAGAATTGTAGAACTAATTTTAATAATTGAAAAAAGGCTAGTAGATTTATCTAGTAAAGGTTTCAATTCAAAATTTTTCTTGATACATATTTTTTTTTGTCTATAAACTTTTCTCTAAATAGGCAAATAGTAAAAATATATGTATTCCTGGGTAATATCTTGAGTAAGTAACAAAATTGTTATCAGCACGAACCTTGTACGTTACGCAAGATTCGATGCCGTTACATTGTTTACAAACAACTTTTAACAAGCACAAGCTGCACATAGTGTCAAAAAATTTTGCCCCTTTTAGAAGGCCATCAAAAGTCAAAACCCGGTTATTTTGCTAGAAGCTGAAAAATATTTAAATTATTTTCAAATCCTCTGCAGACAGTGATTAAAAAAATACGCGATATGAGACCAATTAAGGGAGCTCTTATAGATCTCAGTGGAACATTACACATCGATGATCAACCCACAGAGGCAGCACCAGAAGCCTTGGAAAGGTATGTTTGTTGAGTTAATTGAAAGATTATTTTCTTACCTACGTATGCCAAATACTTTTTATACCATTTTAGGCTAAGAGATTTAGGTGTCACTGTGAAATTCGTAACGAATACAACGAAGGAGAGTGTATTCTCGCTCTATGATCGTCTAATCAGGATAGGTTTTCGTTTAGAAAAGGATGAAATCTATGGATCTCTATCTGCTGCATCGAGATACGTACAGAGCAACGATCTAAACCCGTACTATATTCTCACGGAGGATGCTCGCAGAGATTTTCCTGCTAACACTCCGGACCGGCCCCTAAACGCCGTAGTTGTAGGGTTGGCACCAGAACGATTTTCCTACCAATACCTGAACGAAGCCTTCAGAATTCTCCACGCGAGTAGGGGCACCGCTAAACTAATTGCTATTCACGAGGGAAAGTACTATAAGGCGAAAGATGGGATCTCACTGGGGCCAGGATGCTTCGTCAAGGGTCTGGAGTACAGCAGTGGTGTGCCAAGTGTTTGCATCGGTAAACCAAACGCTTATTTTTTCCGATCCGCTTTGCCAGAGGGATTGGAACCTCAAGATTGTGTCATGATTGGTGATGTACGGAAAGTGTTTTGATTGTAGATTTTCAAAATTATTTCATTTTTTTTTTTATTTCATAGGATCCCAATGACGATTGCATCGGTGCAATGCAGATCGGAATGCGAGGCTTTTTAGTGGAGACGGGAAAATATCAACCGGAACTGCAAACAACGGGAAAATTACCCGAAGTGACAGGCATTTTCAAGAATTTCAGCGCTGTAGTTGATCATATTGTAGAAAATATTTATATGTAATAATGCAACACATACTTCGCTTTCATTTAGCAAACAGGTTTATTCGAAGGTTGAACAACTAGTGAAGTTTATTAGAAAGCTTACGTGCTATTTATACAATTCTAATGTTTCATAGCTTACTATAATTTAACATCCCCCCTTAAGCTATAATTTATCAATCCCCAAACTATTTCTTGCTTCGATGAATTTGGGAACTGGAACAGCTTTCGTGAAGATGTCTGCAGCTTGTTGTTTTGAGGAAACATGGGACAAAACAATAGCTTTCGATTCCACCTGCTCTCGAACGAAGTGATGGCGGATATCTATGTGCTTGCTTCTTGAAGAGTAACCCATCTCCTTCTCCGCCAGGTTTATCGCACTCTTGTTGTCACAGCGAACCGGAATTGCCATAGACGTCCCAGTCAACTCCGCGATAAGACCACGCCACCATATAGCCTCTTGAGTGATGGCCGCCAATGCCATGTACTCTGCTTCCGTTGTGGATAGAGCTACCGTCGGTTGTTTTCGAGAGCTCCAAGCCACCGCACCACCATTAACCAGGATAACGTAACCGCTTGTTGACCGCCTCGTTTCAGGATCGTTACCCCAGTCAGCATCGCTGAAAGCATCGAACTGACTCGCGTGTTTCCTCGAGTAAACCAGTTTCAAGGATTTCGTTCCGCGCAAATACCGCAAGATTCTCTTTGCTGCTGTCCAGTGGGCTTCTCCAGGATTAGAACAGTAGCTGCTAACGGCATTCACAGCATGGATGATGTCCGGCCTAGTACATTGGGCCAGAAACTGTAGACTCCCCATCAGTTCACGGAATGGAACACGCTTCATCCGCTCCACTTCTTCTTCGGACTTTGGACACATCTCTTTTGTCAATTTCTGAGTGTGGTCCAAAGGGGTCTGAACAGGATTACACTCCGACATATTGAACCTCGCCAGGATATCGTCGATGTAGCTTTCCTGGTCAATTCCAATCTCGCCTTCTTTTCTGGTGATTCGTAGCCCAAGGATTTTTTGAGCCACTCCAAGATCCTTCATTTGGAATTTTGATGCTAACCCTTGCTTCACCTTAGTGACCATCTTCTCATCATTTGAGAAAATGAGGAAATCGTCCACGTACACCGTCAATATCAGCACCTTGGATCCTTCCGCTCGATAGTAGACGCACGTGTCATGTGCTGATCGAGATAGACCCATCTTCCGCAATTCCTTGTCCAGCTTACGATTCCAGACCCTGCTAGCCTGTTTGAGACCGTATAACGCTTTCTTCAGACGACAAACACGCTTCGTTCCGTCCTCGAAGCCTTCTGGTTGGCGCATGTAAATTTCTTCCCCCTGGAGTTCGCCCTGAAGAAATGCTGTCACTGCATCGAGTTGGTGGATCTCCAAGTTCAGCTCAACCGCCTTCGCCAGCAAATATCGAATTGTAGCGTAACGGACGACCGGAGAATAGGTCTCCGAATAGTCGATGCCTTGGACCTGGGAACACCCTTTGATAACCAGTCTCGCCTTGAACCTTTCAATGGAACCGTCTGCGTTGGTTTTCACTTTGAACACCCACTTGTTATTCAAAGCCTTTCGTCCTTCCGGTAAGTTGGCCATCTCCCAGGTTCCATTTCTCTCCAGCGACTTATACTCCATCTGCATGGCCTCGGTCCATCGTTCTCGTTGTGGATGCCGCATCGCTTCCTCGAAGCTTTCAGGCTCGATGATTGGCTGTGAAAGGGAAATCTGCGGAAATTTCTGGCCTAATGCTGATTTGGGAGAAAACTTGCCTGTGATCGGGCGCTCCCGATCACTGTGCCTCGAATCATGTTGCTCGCCAACGGACTCTTCTGATCGTGAGGGGAGCGCAGTAGGTTTTCTTAAATTGCGACGAACACCATCAGTTTTCGGATGCTGAGGAAAATCGAATTTCTTAGGGAAGACACTGTACGTAACTTCATAATCAGCATACTTGCCTGGTAACCGGCGCTCCCTCGCGCTGCGCCTGACCACCCCCGTAGGCTGTGGATCTTCTGAATGCGGAGGGAGCGCAGATGATGCGCTGGTTGACTCCGCTCCAGATTCCACCGTCGTTTCGTAGTCTTCGTCACCAGTGAAAGTTGAATCACACCAGATAGATTCATCTTCACTTGCCTCATCCTCAAGCTCTTGTTCGATTTCCGTTTCGACTGCTTCAGTCGAGAATTCCACCATCGGAGTTTCCGTTTCCGTTTCTGGCTTTTGGTTTTTCTCAACTCCCTCGCACAAAAAAATCACGTCTCGGCTAACGAACACCTTACCAGTTCTTTCGTTGTACATTCGGTACCCTTTGGCGTTGGTGGCATACCCGATGAATAAACAGGATTGAGATTTCGGATCCCATTTCTTCCTTCTTACTTTTGGTACGTGAGCCATCGCTGCTGTGCCGAAAACTCGCAGGTGCGACAGATCTGGTCGAATCCCTGTGAATTTCTCTTCCGGCGTAACCTGGACTCCCTTGGATGGCGATCGGTTGATTAAGTAAACCGCTGTACCAACTGCTTCGGCCCAAAATCGTTTGTCCATGCCAGCGTCGAACAGCATTGCCTTCGCTCGCTCAATGATGCTTCGATTCATTCGTTCTGCCAACCCGTTTTGCTCTGGATTGTACGGTACCGTCAATTCGTGGCTGATCCCATTCGCCTTGAGGAACTTAAAGAACTTCTGCCCGACGTACTCCTTTCCATTGTCACTTCTCAAACGTTTCAGTTTCAAACCTGTTTGAGTCTCGACGAACGCCTTGAAATCTTGAAACGCGCTCAGGGCTTCTTTCTTGGATTGCAAGAAATATACAAACGTCTTGCGGCTGCAATCATCGATGAAAGTAATGAAGTATTTACTTCCACCGATCGATTCTTGCTCCATCGGACCACACAGATCCGAATGAACCAACTCCAGAACTTCCTTGGCTCGGATTCCCAACGCTTTGAAAGGCTGCCTTTGATGTTTGCCCTCGATACATGGTACGCAATGCTCCATATTTGCATCACGGAACTTCACACCTGTGGCCAAATTTCTCAACTGTTTCAGGCTCTGCACGTTCAAATGACCCAAGCGACGATGCCACAATTGCAGTTCTCCTCCGGTAGCAGCAACACACGCAGTCGGCTTCCTGACCGCGTTCAGCTGATATAGACCACCATCTTCTGCTCCCACCGCGACCAGCTCACCTGAGCGGACGTTGACCACTTCACAAGAATCGCTCATGAAGATAACCTTATGACCTCTTTTGCAGATTTGGCTCACCGAAAGTAAGTTAACGGCGATATCTGGAACACAAAGAGTATCATTCAACGTAAGAGAGCAAGATGTACCTTCAACTGCTGCTTCGAGTTCAACGTTTCCAATGGCAACCACCGGAATTTCATCGCCGTTGGCCACGTGGATGGTTTCCGACATCTTTCTGCTGCCTGACATCATTTTTTCCTGACGACACATGTGGGTCGTCGCCCCGGAATCGAACAACCATTTATCGCACTGATTTGGTTGCACCCTTGCTGAGAAAGCGGAATTTCTGGACTGCTTCTTGAAAGGTCTGGAACTTCCTGGATTGCTTTGATCCTGTTTGCTCAGGCACTCCGATGCAAAATGCCCCATTCTATTGCACTTGAAGCATTTTACATTCGCTCTACCTTTGGACGACCGTTTTTGATTGCTGATAAAAGCACCTTCCGAATTCGAAGATTTTGCCACAGAATGAACCTTTACATCCTGCAAAATCTTTGCCTTAACTGCATCAGCCGTGATGTTCGTCCCGGACGCCTCCAGCCCCATTATCATGGGCTCATAGTTCTCCGGCAAACCCATGAGAAGGATACTCGCCAGCCACGTATCATCCACCTTGAATCCGACTTCTGCAAGCTTGTGATTCGTCGACATAATTTCATCGACATACTGCTCCACGGACTTGCACTCCTCCAAACGAATACTCGTTAGTTTCCGCAGCAGACCCATTCTGCGGGTCATTCCGCCGTCCTGGAAAGCACTCTTGAGATTCGCCCACGCTTGATGTGCAGTAGTTGCCTCCTGAACCAAGCTGTAGTTTATTGGTTCTATTCCAAGGCAAATGGTAGCTAGCGCCCTCTGGGACACTTCCTGGTTCACCACGTCGTCATCGTCCGCTTCCACGACACTCCAGCTTCCTTCGCGAATCAATACCATTTTCATGGCAAACGCCCAGGAACTATAGTTCTCACGTCCTCGGAGCCTTTCTGTAACCGGCAGACTAACGTGACTTGCTCCGGCCCTCGGAACAACTGCCACTCGATGAGAACTCTGGTCACTGGAAGTCATCTCTGCTTCAATGTTTAACACGTTTTTTTTTTCACACTTGACTTGAAAAAATTTTCACTGTTGAATCGAACAAACAAACCGCTATAGCAACGGTTGTTAGGTAACGTTAACTGGGTCCATAACCTATTAGCAAACAGGTTTATTCGAAGGTTGAACAACTAGTGAAGTTTATTAGAAAGCTTACGTGCTATTTATACAATTCTAATGTTTCATAGCTTACTATAATTTAACAAAGTCTAGTCTAAATTAAAAGGAACTACAAATAAATCAATAAAAATATGCTCGAACCGTTTCTTCTGAAAGATTAACTCTGGATCAAGAAGTTTAAGTTTTCTTATGAAAAGTTTAAAACTACCTTTTTAACTTTCCTTAAAATCTTCAAACAAATTTCAATACAAAAATGTACTTCCAAATAATTCTGTCCTTAAAAACGGCTTTCTTTTGGCTCTATTAAAACAAGCAAAGTTTATTGAATTCAGTGTCTCGCTGGAGTTAAAATAAAATTATTTCTTGCTTTGATACCAACACTCGGCAAGAAACAGAAAGGTATATTGAACAAATAAACCATTAAAAAATACATACATGAATAAGGGGTATCGACCACATCTGCAGTTGTTTAGGTTTTCTTAACTTGCTTGACAGGAATGGCTCGCTTCTGCGGTGTCCATCGGAGGAATGCTGGGTCGACCATCAGTTTGGGCTTCTTGAATTGTGGCAACTGGAGATGTTCCTGTACGGCTTTACCTGTTACACAAATGACGTGTTGCCCTTTCCAGTATTTCACCATTTTCATCGACTGCAGGGTGTAGATTATGTCGTCTTGAATAATGCCTGATAATTCACTGAGCTCCTTGATAGTGGTTGTTTTGTACTCCTTCATCAGCTCAAGCAAAGTGTATGCCCAATAGCTGCGGTAACTCAACCTTCCAAGATCTGACAAAGGTTTTTCCGGACTGCCAACAATACCCTCACGACGAGACAATTCGTAGCTAAATGCGATCAGCAACTTGCCGTAACCTTTACGCTGATATGGAGGAAGTATTAGAATACAGGCAACATTGTTTCCCTCTGGCGATTCTTTTTCCTTAGAAAAATAACCGACTATGTGTTGTCCTTCCTTGTCAATTTCACACAAAACGTAGAAATAGAACGGATCTACATCGTAATACAAGGTTTTGTGATCCAGGAACAGTTTTGCCATTAAACAGAGAGTCTGGCAGTAGAATCGATGGTCTTTGCCATCTATTTCGAAAATTGAAACAGTCCCCTTGCGGTAAATTTCATTTCCAGGGGGCTGCCGCCGACCACAGGTCAACTTGTGTTGCTGCAGTGTTTTTGGAAGGCGCATGTATCGAAGACAGTATTCGCATACGTACAGTGTTCCGACTTTTCCGTATTCTTCTGGGTACGGGGAGAAGTACCACGTATCTATTTCGTATCTTCCGAAACGTAACTTATCGATGTACTTGACTTTAGTGATGGCCTCATGCTCCTTTTCAAGGGCAGCCGTTGTTGGGTCCATCTCAGCGTAGGTTTTCTGCACATGATTTATTTCATCGTGTCGTCGTTTTTGATTCCGTGTAATCTTCCGATCCGGATCACCATCTACCATGTCGATGTCAGTGCTGGGTTTGCCAATTTTAGGCGAGTCTTTTGGGTTGGCAAACGTAGTTACTAGTGGACTTTTACCGTTATGATCTTGGTTGATTGGAGTTCCGATTCCGGTAGTTTTCTTATCAGTAGTAGTTACAGCACTAGATATACGATCCCGAGATACCCATTGATCCAATCGACGATTCAATCCTTCATAATGGATGTAGTATTCGAGCTGTTTTGGATCACACGGGTTTTGCCGACTCTGGATGAGCTGTGCTGGATGCCAAGAGCCGTCCTGACGTTGGACCATGTACTCGGATCCTATCATCAGCTTGTCTTCTCCGTCTTCTGCTTTTAATGTCTGCGTAACACAAGATCGTCCATTAGTGATGCAATCGATCAACATTCTGATGAAAAGAAAACAAAACAACGCTCACCTCATTCAACAGCGACGCGTCCTTATTTGCAATGCTGGCGCTGGGGCCGCCGCCGGCTGTTCCCAGTGTCGGTTTTAGCGCTTGTTTGCCATGTTCCTGCTCCATTTCTTTGTCAGAGTGTTCACTAGTTTTCACTGTCCGCGGGGCAACCATTTCCGGCTGTTGCATGCGAAAACGGATCGGTAATTTTTACGTTTAAAAAAATTTTTTCAGCTCCCAAAAATGAACCTCGTCGTCGTCGTGTCGTTTAATTTTCGGCTCGCCGTGCGTCAAATTTTTTGTAAAAGCCTTTCTACACTGAATCAAACGCTACAGTCAACATTCAGTTGAAAAGTCAAAAGGCTTTTCGGTGCCACCTTTGTTTTGAATGAAAAAGGTCGGGGTCGGGAGTGCACCGATTCGACCAGACCGACAAGACTGACCTGAACAGCGTCAGCTGTTTTTCGAGGCATTTAAACTTCACCCTAATCTTGAGTGTCAATGTTGTCAATATGACAATATTTGGATGGACGTTCAACGGCTTGTAACTTTATACGGATGCATCCATATAAAAAAAAAAATCATCGATGAATTCTTGAAGTCTTTAATATTGTATTATTACTTTTTTATGGAAGCACCCTGAAAGTCCAGACTGTAGTATTTAACTCAGTTTTGAGTGTAATCTTTTTACACTGTGCTACACAGCAAAAAATTTCTAAAAGTACACGGAATCTAAAAAACCAGTGATCTATTTTTTCTTGAGTGTAATTACAAAAGGCTGTAATTTTAAACTCCTTTT
>NC_073692.1:428067113-428098110 GCF_029784155.1 Uranotaenia lowii
TGACGCGAATGAATGGATCGATGGATGAAGCTATTTTACAGAGAGATGTCGCCACCAGCGTGTAGAGCTGTCAAACCTCATGTCAAAGAAAACGAACTGCGTAACATTTCATATGGGCGAAACCAGCAGTTGGGTCTAATCGAAAAAAACGTATTTGAGATTTCCGAACATTTTAGAAATACCTATTAAAAAATCAAGCACTATTTCTTTAAAAACTTATGCTAATTATTCGATTATTGGTCATTGAATATCAGAAATAGTGCATTTTTTCAGTAAGTTTTTGATATTAATTGAAGGTTTTGCCCAATCTTGTTTTTTTTATTTCAGTTGTATCTGGAGGATTTCCTCATAAGATCGGTTGCTTTTTATCGATTTTGCAAATGCATACTTCATTTGTTCCTATATTACTCGAAAAACTAATAACATGCCATTTTACCGTGAGGATATGTAGGGTAAAAAAAGATAGCCCATCTTATGTGTTTATGTTATAAATTATTAATTTGGAATAATAGAATCTTAGTGCTTATAATTTAATTAACTAGCCCTTAATGACCATAATGACAAAAAATTTCTTTTAAAGATTCTTATATTTTGTTAACTATATACATAATTCCAATACGACCAACCCAAAAATCTGTCTTTTTATTGTACCGCCATCTGTTAGCAGCAATCAGTTTGTTTGAAAATGCGACAGATGGCATTGCTTTTTCCCTCTATCGGTAGAATAATTCAGAAGGCCCTTAAATTAATCCATTCTGAAGATGAACGCCTACTTCAATGAGAGGTTGTTGCTTTTCATAAGAGATTCTTATGGAAACAGTAAATCACTTTCTAATAAGAAAAATTCTCGATATTTCATGCTGAAAACATTCACTTTATTGTTTGCAAAATTTGTTCAAAATTAAATTCTTCATGGTCACCATCAGCAGCGCATCAACAGACGGCTCCATCAAAGTTTTTTTTGCCGCATCTTAATCTTCGACCTTTCGTTTTTTGCCGATCACCTTGCTGAAAAGTAAACAAATAATGTATTTTAGTTTACTAATATATTCAACGTTCACACCAAAAACATCAAATCGAACTTACCATTCCGGAGATAACAATAACATTTAACATTGAAGGAAAACTATAATAACTATAAACTGGCGATTGTTTCGTACTGTTAGATGATGAAAAAAAACTGATGCTATGAATGAATGTGTTCATCATTTTTTCACAATGCCGTTTCTTCTATTTTTCGTAAGAACATCGTATGAAAATTGAAAGAATTTCATAAGACTGTTATGAAAAATTAGTTTGGACGCAAAAAAGTGGTTCATAAGATGTATCTTATGAAATTTATAATAAGATTTCCTCTGAGTGTATGATAACCTGCCACTCAAAAATGAGTAAATATTCAGCAGTTTTTTGTTGTAAGTCCTACTAATTAGACTAGAAAGTGGGGTTCATCACCGACAGGGTATTTCAAAACGTCAAAATCATGCGTTTTATTTATTTTGAGCAAAAATTTTGAAAGTTTGTGAACTTCTCTCGGTTCCATATTTTTCCAATCGCGGTCATCGTTATAGGAACACGGTAATTTGTTTGTGGTATTTTCAACAGTCGGTTGAATTGAACTATTACAAAATGGATAAGGAAACGGCAGTCCTCCAGCGAAAATTGGAGTCGGAATTGAAAAATTACAAAGACGCCCAGAAAGGTTGTAGCATGCTAATTCTAGCCACAGATGGTCGAAACTAACCAATCAAAAATTGATACCTTTTTCAGAGTTCAACAAACTGGTCCAACAACAGCAACTTTTAGATGGGCAATATAATGAGAACAAAAACGTTCTGGAAGAACTGCAACTATTGAAACCAACAAATACGGTAGGAGCTGATAGAATTATTGTTTTTCGCTGATCACGGTTATGGAACCATGTGTTTCACAATCTTCTTTCTAAACAGGTTTACAAACTTTACGGTCCAGTTTTGGTGAAGCAAGAATTGGACGACTGCAAACAGAACGTTACCAAGCGGATCGAGTACATAAACAAAGAACTTAAAAAGTGCACCGATAACATTGCCAATTTGGAACAGAAACAGGACAAATATCGGGCCAACTTGCAGAAGCTGCAGCGCCAGTACCAGAGCCAGATAGCGCTCACCAAACCCTAATTGGCGCATCAAAGATCTTTTCCATTGTAATGTTAAAATTTCTTAAAACAGCCCAACAGCTTTTTCTGGCTTCCGATAGTCAAGCGAACAACCGTGTATTGCATTTTATTTATTACTAGAAATTTTGGTTCGATCATGCTTGAATAAAACTAACATGTCAGCGTCAGGTGTCTTTTTTTTCTTTCTTTTTTTATATAGGTCAAGTATCGACTAAACGAACGAAAGAACAGTTTGCTAGTTCACATATGAAATTTTCCATGGTGATGGATTTTTTTTTAGAAACATGAAGATCGAAGGAATGGAAGAACATGAGCCGTAAATATCCACAATATTATAAAGAGTCATATTTCATAGTATGTATGATTTTATTATTTAAAACAAAGAAAGTTAAGTCTGCATCGAGTTTATCCACACTTTCGCCACGCGTTCGAAAATTGATTTTTCGTGTTATGCATCGATTTTTTTTGTATAGATGTCAAATCACCTACCCATGCTTTTGCAAACTGTATTGTTTAATATACGAAGAACGCCACACTCGATAAAAAATCACTTTGAAAGAAAAATTAATTTATGAACGCGCCGTAATTGGTGGATCTTCGCCTTGGTTCCTTTACAAGCCGCGCATGTATCATATATAGTTTGCATAGTTTGAGGTTTGAGAGACATTGGGGATGAATAAACCAATTAGTTCAAAATCCCAAAAAAAAAGTTTGAGAGACATATCTCGAGACTGATCGCGATTTTTGGATTACGTGA
Organism: Uranotaenia lowii; assembly: GCF_029784155.1. Classification (NCBI taxonomy): domain Eukaryota; kingdom Metazoa; phylum Arthropoda; class Insecta; order Diptera; family Culicidae; genus Uranotaenia; species Uranotaenia lowii. The sequence goes on from NC_073692.1 coordinate 428,070,026, forward strand.
CAACGGTCGCGACCCACCACTCGCATATAAAAACGATTTCACATCAATAAGCTTGTTTTTGAAAGAACACATGAAAACAATGGTCGGATAATTTTTCTATGCTATGAGTACCGTGGACCTTTGTATGCCCTTATTCGTTTGTTAAGCAATTTCGACTGGTGCTCGCATACACCATGTATCGTTTTATCAGCCAAATTTTTTTTCCAGAAATCACACATCACAATTTCTAATGAATACTAATGAAAAAATTTATTGCAATTGCATGTGTTAGATGCGCCGCGCATAATGTTTTGAAATAAAGAAACAATTGGTTCTAAAAATTCAACGACTTCTTGTTATGGCGTTTAACCTCTGTGGTTTAACTTTTGAGCACTGATGGTCAGTGCTATGAGTTTTAATAAATATTGGAACAAAATAAACATGGTTTCAGTCTTCATAATTTTTTCAACATACTGCTGTTTAAATTTCGTCTGGGGCCATTCATGCCATTCCATGTGGACTTAAAAATGAGATTTTTGACCCCCTTCTCCCCCTCCGTGGACAAGTCAATACATTTGGCAAAACCCTACCTCCCTCCTCGGATGTCCACGTGGGCAGATTTGAATTTGTTTTTTTTTATCTAATTTGACAGTTAGAAAACCCTACTTTTTGCTTTTTTGTTATTGGAATGGCTGATTATGAAAAATACGAATAAGTATTTCCTGACCCTGATATAAAATAATTTTAAAAATTCTAAATTATCATATTTATCACTTGCAGGTACTACGTACCTACGGCATGTTCGTAAATTGATTTTCCTATCGAAGTGATTTTTTCTATTCGATGCTTACGTTCGTAAATTAAACGAACTGTATACAAAAGGTGATTTAAAAAAAAAATCTTTTTTTGAAATGGCTCATAAAAAAGGTGATTTAACATCTACCAAAAAAAAAGCGAAATTACGAACACGCCGTTACTCACTTACTGATTTATCCACACTTGCATACAGGTGGCTACTAAATATAATTGTTTAAACTTAAACTTTAATGTTTAGCAATTTTAAGATTTTGATTTAAACATCTTAATAATTTATACACCTTTAGAAAATATTTTGGAAATGTCCACGTGGACATGACCCAAAGCCCTACCCCCCTTTCCGTGGACTAGCGTGATTCCATACACTACCCCCCTCCGCTAAGTTGTCCACGTGGTATGTGAACCCTCTTCGTAATGAATAAAACTTCTATACGAATTTAACTTCTATTTCCAACTTTTTAAGCTATCAAGAAAATTCACTAAAATATGGTTCGATGGAGGGCTACTCAATAATAGATCATGTGAAACCAAAGCAGACGTTTGAGCAATTCAAAATTAGCGTGTAAATTAAGCGCATCACGAGTTGTTTTGATCAGGTGAGGCGGGTTTTGATTTACTTGCGTATCAACTTTCTGTTTTGCACACATAAGTAAAAGTTCTTATCAAAATCAATGTTGATTTATCAGTAAACGTTAGAAAAGTTAGCTTTCTTACCTCACGCCATGGAAGTGAATCCGCTCAGCATAATCCTGGTCAAGTCAGACAGCAAAGGGGACCGGCTGTTGTTTCGATACCCGTACAGCGTATCGCAGCAGTTTCAGACTAGTGTGGTTCCCAACCGGAAAACGCCGTACTCGATCCTAAACAACAGCGATGATGTCCTCCAAAATGCTCCACCCACGGTGACCAACATTTGCTTTGGTTAGCTTTACATGCTCTCTTATAATCTGATATGATAGGATATGAAATAAAAATAAATTCTATTACAGATCAACTATACGGAATATCGGATGATGTGCTGGCCACGCTGTTTGCAGTGAAGTCGGAGTTGTGCAATCAGAAGTTCGAGCTTAAAGTTAACGATGTTCGGTTCGTGTCGCATCCAACCCTAATGAAGGTCGACAACGAGGACCAGAAGAATGCTTCTTATTTTCGGATTAACATTGTTTTTGCCTTGCATGCTCAAGCGAGCTATTCGATAGTCAAATGCTACTACGAACTCAGTAAACGAATAGGAGTGGCTCTGTTGTATGAGGAGAGGCGAGCGGGTTATCTTTCGAATGAAATGAAGATCATGGTTTCGAGCATCGACGAGATGGCAGCCGCTGCGCAAGAGCTTGAATTCGGAAGTAATGGAAATATCAATGTGTTTGATAATATATTGAAGGATTGTACCTTGGCCCAGTTTATCAAGACAATTTATCACGATCTCTGTACGACCGGCCTTCTCAATGTGACTATGAATCAGTCAGTAACGCTTAGTTTTTGTCTACCACAGAAAGCACACCAGTTCCATAAAAAGGGTGTGGTCGTTGAACCAGAGGCCATCGATAAGTGTCTCCATGCACTGAAACCCTACCATGGGATGTTACTCTTGGTGGACCCCTCCGAATTATTGGATTGTGTGCCACCATCCGGTGCTCGTATGCTTTTGCAACTAATTGAGGCGTACAATCCACTGAAAAGTTTACAAAACATGGCTTCGGATGCCGACCTCATAATAGATCATGTTTATCAGCTGGTAGGTCATCTGGTATACTGGGCCAAGGCAACGATAATTTATCCACTTTGCGAAACCAATGTGTATGTGATAGCACCGGATGCACAACTTAACATTCATTCAAATTTATCGGATAAATTTTCAACCAAATTCCCTGGTGACGTGCTATTTGAAGTGATTAGCGATTTTTCGCTTCCAACGTCGATAGGGCATTTGACAACACCACTGCAGCATCCCGCCAGACAGGGTCGATTGGCTCAGATGGTTCTGTGGATGTTACAGCATCACCTTTTGATGCAATTACACACTTACGTTCAGTTCATTGCTTTCTACGATGATGGTGAAGAAATCGATTATATCGAAAATGGAACGATGGAAGACAAAGGAAAGGAGAACGGTATCTATCAGGCAGCACAACACGGACCAGCTATAACTAAAAACCAAACGTAAGTAAAATGCTTTTTACATGCGAATGCTTCTAATAATCAAAAAAAAAAAAAATAAATCGCCTTTTTTCAGCGTTTGTAGTTCCCTTCCTTGCACGTCTAGTCAACCCTTAGCGGTGCCGACAAATCGGAAGCACTCCCTGTCGGAGGATATATATCCGGACAGTCTAACGGCCACTAGTAACACCAGACCATCGTCAGCGAGTCATCGATCCAACATCAGTCATTCAAGTGTTGGCCAAACGGCGTCCAGTACGGATAACGACGAATCGATAGCTTCGATGGAAGACGAAGATAAAATCAAACGACTCTTATCGGCTTTTGATGAGTGTGATAGGAAGGCTGTGATGAAAATTCCCGCTGCATTGAACTCCGAAGATCTATCGCTGATGGTGCGGCTTTGGCAGGCAGGTTATTTCAAAGGCGAGCACCATCTGGAGGAAATAATGTACTTTGAAAACTTACGCCGGTCGCAGCTGTTACAGTTGGTGGACAAGTTTCGAGAGGTCCTCATTATTTATGAAACTGAAGATCCGGCAATCGCAAGTCTCTACACTGTAGCACAGTGATGAAATTCAATCGAAATCAAAACACATTAGTAACAATTGTGAAAAAAAAACTTTATTCGTTTAGGTAATGGTAGCAAAGAAAGCCCTACCTTCAAGCTCTAAAATCCGGTACACCTTCGAATGTACAGCCAGATCTTTGAATGATTTGTCTTGCGGCCCAGATGCCGCACTTGATACAAATATCGTAACTATGTCCTTGTACCAATTGTGCCAGGAAGCCACCGACAAAAGCATCACCAGCACCGTTCGTGTCCACTATCTGTGCCAGTTCCAGCTTCTCTACTGGAAATTCCTTCACAGACCCACCCCGAACTAGCAGGACCGGATCGCTACCTTGCGTTATGATAACAATTCGTTCTCGGGACTCGTTCTGTTTTGGCATTGCAGCAATTTTAAGCCCTATTTGCTTCAGATCTTCAGTTTCCATATTGTGCGTTTGAGCGAAGGCAAGCGTTTCCTTAAACAAAAAAAAAATTATTTTCCTATTGAACATTCAATAAGTGCGTTTCTGTTACTTACGGTTTCATTACCAAATAAAATATCAATGTAGGGAAACACTTGCTCCAGATTGCCGTTGAAAAATTGAGGAATAAACGGTGCGCTTAGGTTCATCATGAACAGTTTATCCCGGGACAGGGCATTTTTAGCCACGGTGAGAATACTTTCGACACTAACGGTAAGGAAAAATCCAGAAATGTAGAAAAATTCTGCATTTTTCAGGAATTTTTCGTTTTCTGGTGTTTTCAAGTGATCGATTGTAAAATTATTGGCAGCGGCCAAATTGGCACATAGACTCCGCTGCGTTCCAGTGATGAGGACGGCGCATGTTCCCGTTGGGGTTTCCTTGCAGTACTGATACTGAACATTGACTCCATCACCGGTGGCTTTTTCCGACAGAATTTCCGAATACTTGTCCTTACCCACGCACCCGAAAAAGACGGCAACTTTAGGACGCTGCAGAACCCATTGGGCTACTCGAAATGAGTTTTGCACACTACCGCCAGCAATGTATTCGGCGTTGCACTTATCAACCAGTTCCTTGTAGCTAGTGATGGATTAAAATATTATAATGATGAATGGACACATAAGAACAGAAATCTCTTACATGGGCATGTGCTTGTCCTCGGCCAAAATTGCGTTGTTTGGCAGCATGTCATACTTGGCAAGAAAAGCATCATCGACCGTGGCCGAAATGTCCAGTAGGGGATTACCACATCCCAGTAATAGGCCGTCTCTATAGAATTAGGAAAAAAAAATATGTAGAGATAGATTATTTAACCCTGACCCTTGGGTCACGGTGTTTGGTGATTGTTGGGCACTTTTGTGCTAATTTATCTCCAGCACTGATTCGTTAGTTGAGATGTTTTATTTATTTATTGCTTGCTCAGCTGCTGATGAGCGGCTGCTTAGCCGATTTAGGAAATGTGTTATCATCCAGCTCTCTCAGATCGCAAGTCTTTCAAACGCAAATTAGGAATCGTTCCTAGTCTGTGTAAAAAGTTATACCAACTTTGGGGTTGCAAAGACAGATTAAGTGGAACTGTGTTTTTAAATTTTGATAGACAGCTTCAGACTGTATGACCACTAACGTTTATAATAAGGTGATTCGGTTTTAGGGGAATATTTTTTTTTATTGATTTGTTTATTACAAAGAGTTGATGGAATATTATTCAGATAAATGATGAAAAATAAACAATTTTAACTTGGTGGGTGGGATGGGAAGAGACTCAAAGGAAGTGCATAAGTTAAATAAGTAGAATCATTTTGAGAAGTCTATTTGAGTCAACAAATAAATAAAGTTGTCCTTTTTATTAAAAGGAAAAACAACACGTTTTCAAATCACACTTTTAACATTAGTGACTGTTTGAATCAAATGATAAGCGAATATTATGTGCATGTATTTGATTTTGTAGGGGGAAAACGGATCAGTAGGTACCGCCAAAACCCCTTGAATATCACATATGATTAGTTAGCCTGATTCTATTTTATTGTTCGAATGAAATTATTCATCATTCGAATTATTGTATGAATAATCAAAAGAAAAAAAAAAACCTTCTGGGACTCCTATGTTTCAATTTGCTCGACTATTGAAGTTATCTCGTAGATATTATAAGATCGAGCAAGTTGATCGTTATGCCCCTTTTTAACGATATCAGGAGCTTCAATAGATTAACTAAATTTTTAAAATTGATAATAGGTACCTATCTATGTACGAATCCTTCCTACCGCTGCCTGTACGTATTAGCAAGAGCAAAAATCAAGTGCTATCAATCTCGTTAGGTTGATCTTGCGTCTCAAGCAACAATTGACATCACTCGAGGTTATGAAATAGAGATTAGCGCAAAGTGAAATACGGTTGTGATCTTACCTTAAATTTGCCATCCTCCGGTTAGATCGTACCGAAACTGTACCGTGTCAACCAATTTTAATTCACTGGGCCGATACTTACGGAATTCTTTTGAGGATACTCGTGGCTGAGTAAGGACTGACTCTCGGATAGAATGGAAATCCCGCACAGCAGCCAGGAGGAACTGATCCGGAGCAAGTGAAATGCTGTACACACGACGAACGACCCACCACGATGAACTGTTCACAACATTCGACCGTCTTCCGTCGAGCGGGAGCGAAGAAAGAGCGCAGCAAAATATTAGAAACACGCTACGCTGATAAACCACAACAGGGCTTGAAAAGGAACCCAAATCGAAAGCAGTTTTTGCAAAATAAAAATTGATATTCTACATTTTCACTTTTTTCACAAAGCTTGAACTTCAAACACGATAATTATTATTTTAGGACAAAGTTCCAAACTTCGACCCTGTGCGCAAACAAAATAACCTCAATTATTTGATTCACTAAATAATACTAATGCTGACATCCGGCAACACGGTTTGTTAAAGTTCGGTCGAACCCAAGACTGCGTTGCTTTTTAAAGAGTTTTTTCTCGGTGAAACGGATAATTTAAAGCGTGTGAAGTGGATAGTTTGTTGCCCGGAATTCCAGTTCTTCCGTATTCGGTGGAGAAGTATCGTTTCGTGATCTTTCCGGATAGTTATCTGGATTTCTAATCGTTGATTTTCAAGTCAGCCCCACGAGGGCTATCAGTCAGCTTTTATACCAGTTGTTATACTACTTGATTGGAAACTTGCATACAACATCACTTAAAGTGTAGAGAGAGAGGAGTCGGATCAGCTGATGGCTGACATCTCAGATCCCCCCGATGGGGGATCCAGAGTACCTAGGTGGATGCTTGGGCCAGATGACTTGGGTGAAATGCGAACATTACTTATGCAAGCTGTGAAAGAGAATGACGACGACACGAAAGAACCCAGACTTCCATCAAAACCCTTTTTAATAGCCCAAACGGTTCAACTGACGATTGGTTATGAAGAAGCCAAGAGAGTTCAAGCCACAAAGGAGGCTAGGGGCGCTAAGTATATCCTAAGGACAGACTCGAAACGAATTATGGAACAACTTCTAAGCATCAAATCTCTGGTAGATGGCACTTCAGTAGAAATCATCCCTCATCCCACATTAAGCTATGTTCAAGGAGTAATTTTCGATATTGATACGATTGATGAAAAAGAACAATTCATTCTCGAACAGCTTCAACCTCAAGGTGTCACAAAGGTTAAAAGAATTACCAAGAAAGGAGAAGGCTCGTCAAGGGTCAACACCCCTCTCCTAATATTAACCTTTCAACGAACAGTGCGACCAGATTTTATTTATGTAGGATTGCTCCGTGTAAAAGTTCGTGCTTTTTACCCGTCGCCGTTATTGTGTTTCAAATGCGCTGATTATGGCCACGGAAAAGACAAATGTCCCGCCAAAACACCCGTTTGTCTAACATGCTCCGGAAACCATGAAATCGATAAAACACAATGCGAAAGGTCACCATTCTGCAAGAACTGCAATGGAGATCACGCTCCCATTGCTAGAACATGTCCCAAATACAAAGAGGAAGAGAAAATTATCAAAATCAAAGTAGATCGAGGCATATCTTTTGGAGAAGCTAGAGCCCTAATCCGTGAAGCCAACCAAGGTACCTCCTTTTCAAGCTTAGTTCAATAACGTCTATCGCAAAACACTGACGAAAAGGACAAAATTATTCAAATGCTACGTGATGAACTACTGGCAGTACGAACTGAACTTAAATCTCTTAAGGAATCTTTAGTTGATCAAACAACAACTCAAAAATCAACTCCAGTCGATTCCAGACTAACTGACTCTTTTAACACACAAAATTCAAACTCAAACAAACAAATGGGACGAAGTAGCAATCCAGACTCTTCTTGCAATTCTAATAACAGTAAAGAACCGAATAATCCCTCGCAAAGACTCTCGAGAATAGACGGCTACCCAAAAAGTAAATCTGAAATCCTCATGCGTAGCAGAAGTCAAAAACGACTGATAAGTCCTCCAAAACCTGAAAAATCTTTAAAAAAGGGTAAAACTATGAACTCTAAACAATCATCAGCATCTCCCCCTATGGAATTCTAATGGCTAACTTCGATAAACTTGAATCTGGTAACAACAATCGCCTGTACCCGGACCATGATACGGATTTTTATATTAGCAACCATCCATCAATTATCAACCAAGAATTGAACTTGGAAAGATTCCCGAATGCAGTCACAACAAGCTCAAACGCAGTCACGCCTACTGCTTGTAGATCCTGCATCAATCTTGATGCAAAAAACAACGTACCACGAACACCTATCGAATCCGATAACCAAGCCCACCACCCGACAATATCGCTTCCGGAAACTCGACAAATATCGATGACTACCACCGAAGAGGGTACCCAATCTTTGTTCGATGAATCCAGACCAAGAACGAGAAACCAATTCTCTCAGGCAAGTATCTCTCAATTTATTGTCTCCGATAGACTGACTGGCCTTGATTATTCCCCAGCCACAGATATACAACAACATCGCTTATCGGAAGAACCCGCTGTAGAAATATTTCGAAACGATTATAATGATGAAATCGTGTCATATCCTGTGGAGGTTCAGGACACCCACTGTAGCCAGCGGGTCCATCCTACACCAGTTCCAGACGTCGGTCACTCAACATCATCCACCTTGTCTTTCGGTGCAAGGCTCGATGACAACTGGGGGCTCGAAACCAGATCTAACATGTCCACACCAGACCACAACGCTTCGTTGAAACATCGTATAGCCATTCAATGGAACATGAATGGATTCTTCAACAATCTAAGTGACTTGGTTTTGCTCACCAACTTCAATCCCCCAACTGTACTTGCTATTCAGGAAACCCATCTCCGGCCAAATGCAGAAGGAAGCTTAGTCAACACATTACGGAACCAATACACTTGGAAAACCTCAGCAAAAAACAACATTTATCAGTCCATCGCTCTAGGAGTCCTTACAACCGAGCTCCATCATCAGATTCATTTGGACACTCCTTTCTTAGCACTGGCAACAAAAATCGAAGGTAAATTGCCCTGCACAGTTGTTAACATCTACGTAACTAACGAACCACATCCGAGCTTTGAAAGTGACTTCTCTGACCTGGTTAACCAACTCGAAGCACCTTTCTTAATTCTGGGAGATTTTAACGCCCATCACAGGAATTGGGGCTGTGACCGAGATGATCCCAGAAGTAAAGCTATAGTCCGTGTATGTGAGCAACACGACTTGTTTGTAATGAATGACGGTGGTACAACCTTTTCAAGAGGCAGCACATCGACAGCAATCGACTTATCGATATGTTCAAGCGATATGATAGGAAAAATAAACTGGTTTTTACACGATGATCCTCGAGGCAGTGACCATCACCCAATTGAAATTATTGGTAATAAAAGCTTTCCTCAAACAGGTAGACGACCGCGATGGCAATTAGACCGAGCTAACTGGGTTGATTATGAAGCCGAACTATTGGCACTTGTAGATCGAGACACTCAGTATTCACCTAGCCAGATTGGCAACTTCATCCTTGAAGCGGCAAATAAATCCATACCAAGAACTTCGGCCAAACCAGGTCCACGTTCAGTTCCATGGTGGAATGTGGATGTAAAACTAGCCATCAAAGAACGTAGGAAAGCTTTGAGAGCCTGGAAACGTGTTTCCCCTGATGATCCCAATCGAGATGCTTATCTGGAAAACTGGTGTACTGCAAGACAATCATGTCGCCGCATTATTAAAGAAGCCAAACGGGATTCATGGTTAGAATTTCTAGATGGAATATCACCACGATCATCACCGCAAGAAGTGTGGCGTCGAGTTAACTCGTTACGAGGACATAGAAGATTAAACGGCTTCACGCTAACTGTCGATGAAAAAATAACTGATAACCCTACAAAAATAAGCAATGAACTTGGCCGTTATTTTTGTCAAATTTCTTCCACTGAAATGTACCCTTCCGCGTTTATTAGTAAGAAAAGTTTGATGGAAGAGCGTGAAATAACATTCAATCAAACTTTGACATCACCTAGGCAACGATACAATGATCCCTTCTCTATGGCTGAACTATTGTATGCCTTAGACAATGTTAAAAGCAAGTCTTGTGGTCCAGACGAAGTGGCATATCCCATGATAAAGCGTCTACCGCTACGAATTAAACAGGCTCTTCTTGACGGATACAATATGCTTTGGGAAACCGGATGCTTCCCTGAAGAATGGCGCAGGAGTATTATCGTTCCTATACCAAAAGTATCTAACAACACAAAAACGCCATCAAGCTTTCGTCCTATCAGCCTAACAAGTTGTATGTCTAAAATTCTTGAACGAATGGTGAATAGGAGGCTCGTAACGCACCTGGAAAGCAATAATTTACTTGACCAACGACAATATGCTTTTAGAAAAGGGAAAGGAACTGGTGTATATTTCGCGGATCTAGCTAATATTTTAGAAAAAGCATCTAAAGATAATATGCACGTTGATATGGCCGCTTTAGACCTTTCGAAGGCCTATAACAGAGTCTGGAGGCACGGCATACTCTGTCAATTGCAAAAATGGAATCTACAAGGTAATCTCCCAACCTTCATAAAGTCTTTTCTAGGTAAAAGAATTTTTCAAGTATCTGTGGGAAGCACACTCTCCGAAGAATTCATCGAAGAAAATGGGGTTCCACAAGGCTCCGTCCTAGCAGTAACGCTATTTTTAATCGCAATGCAAAATATTTTTACGATCATCCCCAAGAATGTGAATGCGCTTGTATATGCAGACGATATAGTACTAGATGTTGCAGGGAAAACACCTGGTCGTGTGAGGATTACCCTGCAAGCAGCAATAAGGAGTATCGCACGATGGTGTACATCCGTAGGATTTCAAATGGCACCTGAAAAATGTTCAATGACGCTGTTGGGGATCGGAATGGACTAAGTACTAGTGTTTTCGTAGCAGTATAGCAGCTCAAACTGAAATTGTATATTTTTAATTACAAATGAGTTCACAATTGGTTTCATTTTACTAATCGTACTTACAATTTGCTAGTACTTATTTTATGCCTCTGATTTTGAACTTCACGCCTCACCAGACCGACCGATGGTTTTAAGAAGTTATTGATCGTTGTTGTTGTAAGATATAGGTAATTTGCTTGAAAGCCCCTGATAATACGAGCTCTTCAAAACACTTTCGATTGCGAGGATTGTACTGCATAGGCTTCAAACCATTTAGTAGGCGGCGCGACGAATTGATTTGCCCTTCTACTGCTGATTTGTGACCTAGTATGATATGTTATAAATGTTTGTTACCACATAGGTCGATTTCACACGCAGTATCCTGCAATCTACTTCTGTTTACTTTTAATATCTTTATCCACAACGTTTTTCGGAAATTTTATAGAAATCAGAGATTTAATATGAGCTTTTCAAATTACTTTTGGATAAGACCGCGATGATAATAACGTTATCACTTCCGCCCAAAATATTTTCCCAGTAACTGCGACTATATGCCCTGTTGCTCTTTTTACTCTGCCGTCCACCGGCTGAGTAAACTGTGGTAACAGTTCCCCAGCCCGTAAACTCCGGTACTCCTACATAACATTCGGATTTACTCCTAGAACAGCCAAATTTGCTACGGATTTCCGATGAACCCCGACGTTTGTTCTGACTAGAGCTTGTCGTACTCTTCCATCTGGAGCCGCGAAAATTTCCTCGACTATTCCTCGGATCCAGTGCTTTTTGTTTTTTCCGTTGACTATAAACACCAAATCGTCCTTCTTCAGTGTTCGACGTTCTTCAAACCATTTGGTTCTTTTGTTGATAGTCGGTAAATACTCTTTGTACCATCTCTGCCATAGTTGATCTGCCAAATACAAGGATCTCTTGTAGATGTCTCGTAAAGCATCTGCCACCTCAACTTCGTCTCCTTCCATATCAATAGGTTTCACAACACGAAGAAAATGATTGGGAGTGAGCGCTTCCGAGCCCGTTGTTTCCTGCGATTTGTATGTAAGGGGTCGAAAGTTGATCAGATCTTCCGCCTCCGATAGCGCTGTAATTAAGATTTCGTCCGTCAACTTTCGTCCGTCACTAAACGCCTTCAGAGCTTCCTTCACCGACCGGACCATCCTCTCCCATGCTCCTCCCATATGAGGGGTGCCCGGTGGTATGAAATGCCATTTTGTTTTAGGACTGGTCACTTTCTCAGCACATTCGTAATCGATCGACTTCAGCATCTGATTCCAGCTTCCCAAAAAGTTGGTACCATTATCCGAAAATATCTCCTCGGGTGTTCCACGCTTGCTGATGAATCTTCGAATAGCCATTAAACATGATTGGGTCGATAAACTGTAGATGATCTCCATATGTACTGCTCGCACCGCCAAACATGTGAATACGGCAACCCATCTTTTTTCTTTGCGTCGGCCAACAGTAACTTCCAAAGGACCAAGATAATCTATCCCCACTGAACTAAAGGGACCAAGCTTTGCTGAGAGTCGTTGGACCGGAAGTGGAGCCATTCGAGGTATTTCTGGCTTGCATCGATAGACTTTGCACCACATACATTCGCGCATGATATGTTGAATAGCCACTCGCAACTTAGGAATCCAAAATTTTTGGCAGACTTCGTTGTAAACAGTTTCTTTATTCCCGTGTCCACACTTCTCGTGGAAAAACTGTAATAGTCTGGTGGTTATTAAATTATCTTTCGGCAATATAATAGGGAACTTGGTGTCAAAGGGAATGTGCTCGGCTTGCTCCATTCTACCGCCCATGCGCATGACACCGTTGTCATCGATCACTGGAGTCAACCTATACAACACACTGGACTTCTCCAGTTGCTGCAGGGACTCATTTTCCTTTCGTTTTAAATTATTCTTTAGTATTCGAACTTCATTTGGAAACGCCTCGTATTGAGCTTGTTGCCAAAGGATTGTTTCTGCTTTGATCAATTCTTCCCTTTGCAACGGACACTGGTTGGTTTTCAACTTAGCTTTAAGCATTTTTGCTTGATTTTCGGTAGCCTTTGAGACCAACATAGGTAGACCTTCCCTCTTTCTTTTGATGTTACATATAAATCGATAAACTGTAGCTGTAATGCGGAGTACGCGTTTCCACGTTGATATGTCATCAACCATTACCACCTTCTTCGTTGAACTCGCTTCGTGTACTAATACATAAACTGATTTCAATTCATCCTCCACAACATCCGTAGAACATTCTTGTTTCGGCCACTGATCAGCAGGTTCGTAGAGAAATTCCGGGCCATTAAACCAGGCGCTCTTCGAATCAAGTGGAGGTCCTTGTCCCCACTTCGTCAGGGCATCCGCTATGTTCTGTTTACTGGGTACCCAGTGCCAAGCAGAAATATTAGTCGATTCTTGAATTTCGCCTATCCGGAACGCAACGAATGTTTTAAACCTATGTTGGTCAGATCGTATCCAGCTGAGTGTTGTCTGTGAATCTGTCCAGAAATAGCATTTATGAATGGTGAAACTGTGATTTTGTTTGATTATCTGATGCATTTTTGCTCCAAGTACCGCTGCCATCAATTCCAAACGAGGTATCGACTGTTGCTTCAACGGTGCAACCTTTGATTTCGCCATAACAAGAGAACATTTGATTCCTCCTGCCCATGTAACCCTGAAGTATGCAACACATCCGTATGCGGTTTCGCTAGCGTCAGTAAAAACGTGAAGATCCAATGACGTGACATCGTTTGAATGAATTTGACCAAGGTAACATCTGGGAATGCGGATAGTTCTCACCAGAGGAAGAAGATCAATCCATCGCTTCCACGTTCCAAAACATTCACTGCTTAATTCCTGATCCCAGTCGCATCCACTACGCCAAAGGTCCTGGATCAGCGTTTTGCCATGTACGGTGAATGGCGCCAGAAGTCCCAACGGATCGAAAAATCCCATCACGCAACTCAATACTACTCGTTTTGTCGGTTTTTTAATGTTCTCCAGATACTCTTTGATGTCTTCTCGATGGTCAGTGGAAAAGGAGAAAACATCTTCTTCTGGATCCCATATGATTCCTAAGACACGTTCAGTATCAGAAGCTTTATCTTGGTTGAAATGGACAATCTGCTCAGCTTTTGGTTCTCCCACGCGTTTAAGAACTTCATGGGTGTTTGACACCCAGTTCCGAAGCTCGAATCCTCCCTTTGAATGGATATACTTCACTTGCAATGCTCGCTCTACTGCCTGATCTTCGGTATCAGCGCTGTCGTAGTAGTCATCCACGTAGTGGTTACCGGTTATGGCTGCCACTGCTTCGGGGTATTGTTTGACAAACTCTTCAGCATTGCGATTTTTAACAAACTGGGCTGAGCAAGGCGAGCAAGTGGAGCCAAAGGTCGCGACGTCCATGATAAAAGTTTTGAACCGTTTATTCGGATCGGCTCGAAACAGAAAACGCTGGGCCTGTCGATCTTGTTTCCGAATTTGTAGTTGGTGGTACATTTCGCGTATGTCCGCACCAAACGCGATTCGACGTTCTCGAAATCTGTTTATGACAGCTGGTAAAGACACTAACATGTCTGGACCTTTGAGTAGTTGTGAATTTAAAGATATTCCGGATACGGTTGCAGCTGCGTCCCACACTAGGCGTACTTTTCCTGGTTTCTTAGGGTTCAGGACCACATTTAGCGGAAGATACCAGGACTTGTTCGGCGACGATGAAGATAATTCTTCAGATGACGCCTCATGAGCGTAGCCCTTTTCCTGATACTCTTTTATCTGCTGACAAACATTTGCGAACAGATCAGGAGTTTTTAGCAAGCGATGTTCCAACTGTTTTGCTCGCCGTGCCGCCATATGATAGTTGTCAGGAAATTTCGGGTCGTCCGTCTTCCACAACAGGCCCGTTTCGAACCTGTCACCAACTCGAATAGTGGTACTCTCGAGAATTTGTCTAGCTCGTACATCCTCTGGAGATTCTCGCACAACCGGCACAGTAGCTTCCTCTATGGTATATTGTAATTTTATGAGGTCATGCAGCTCTTCGTTGCTCACTTCCACGTGAACGCCAAAAAATTCGGAATCGCCATAAATATGTTGCTTACCAACCGGACCGTAAATTGCCCAACCAAGCTTAGATCGAACAGCGATAGGATCTCCTATGCCACCCATTTTTGTTTCCAGTGGAGCCATTAGATGCAAATTATTTAGCCCTATGAGCAAACCCGGACAGGTTCCGCTGTAGGATTGAATGGGTAAACCACGGAGATGAGCATGTTTTTCAGTCAGATCTTCGAAACACATGGATTGTTTTGGTAGTTTCAACTCTCCCACTGTGCGAGTACCATTTAAACACCAAAGCTCATTATCATCACAAGACGATATTTTAAGATTCATCCGCATCGAATTTTCTTCGACGCGTGACACATCAGCTGTCCAAGTAATGGTAAGAGGCTCCTTTTGACCGACAACTCCTAGCTCGTCCGCTAGTGACTGCTCGACCAGTGTTGCAGACGATCCATCGTCTAGAAAGGCTGTTGTTTTTATTGATTTTCGACCATAGTGTAAAACGACCGGAATGACGCGGAATAGAATTGAAGAGTTTGAACGGAAATGTGTATTCATGACGACTCTACGAACTGATTTATGTAACAGCGGGTTGTGGCGTTCTCGACAGTCTCCGATATCACATCTAATTTTGAATCTGCACCATGATTTCCCGTGATCGTTCAGGCATACATGACATAGTTTCCACTTTTCTACTAATTCCAATCGTTGTAAAACACTCATCTCTTTAAACTCTTGACAGTCACGAAGACGGTGATTTGAGCTTTTGCATACTTTGCACGGTTTCAGGTTGGTGGTCGACTGATCGCGCGCTGGCGGATCACTAGTTGGCAGTTCACAAGGTTCCTCTTCTTGAGCTATATCATGACTGAATAGTCTCTCCTTATTCCTCGCGTTACCGGAAATCTTGGAATCGGCTTTGGAATGAAATGAAACACTAGCTTCGCATGCTTCATCTACAATTCGGGACAGGAATTTACTGAAAACGCGTAGGTCTGCGCTGTGTTTTCGTTTTTTATAACGCACCCACTCCCGTTTGTCACTCGCAGGAAGCTTGTCGACAAGGTCTTGAATAAGAATCGGATTCAACAAGTGTTCTTTCAATTCTGCGGCTTCCAAGTGCTCACATAATTGCTCAACGGCATTACCGAAGGGAATATACGTATGTAATTTGTCAGCCTTAGGAGATTCCAATTGCCGAACTTTGTCTAAATAGAATCGAAGAAGCTGTTCTGGACGCCCATACAGTTGACGCAGCTTTTTAATCGCCTTTGGGACCGACTTGGGAAATAAAAGTTGACCACGAACATTTTCGAGCGCGTCTCCTTGTATACTTTCTTGTAAACGCACCAAGTTTTCTACCTCAGTGTAGCCGCAAGCTATGGTAGATGACTTAAAACTGCTTATAAACAGCGGCCATTCTTCCGCTTTTCCTGTGAATATAGGTAACTTCCGACTAATTCCGCTTCTGGCCGTCAATTGTGCCTGAGAGGGTTGGGGCCCCAGCCCGTTGGACTTGTCATGTTTCCTGTCCTTCGACTCCTTTTCGATTTCGGTAGAAATATCTGTATCGCTGCTCTCACTTAAAGAATCAGTACAATTAGAATCCCCGAATGAAGTCCATTCAGTATCGCTATTTTGTTGATCAAATTTTGCACGCGCCTTGGGTTTTTTCTCAAGCTTTAGTTTCTGCGCTTTGTGTTTCATTCCATCCTTACTTTCGTGCAAACTATCATTCAGTCTATCAATTTTGCCTTGAACTACAGTTAGTTTCGACGAAAATGATGCGCGCATTTCTTCCAATTTTGCTAAATGATCTTCTTTTTCTTTCAAGGCCTTGGCGTTTAGTTCTTCTTCCTGCTCCAATTCCATTTTCCTTAAATCATTTTCGATTGCAAGCTGCTTCATACGACGAGCCTTTTGCAGAGCTAATTTTCGCACCCGCAAAGCTGTTTCAATTTCCAGCTCATCATCCTTAGCCTTTTCTTGTCGTTCAAGTTCCTTCATCCGATTTTCAAGTGTGTGAGCGATGCTGTCCGATTTAGCTGATACATCATCCTTTTTCGTTTTCTTCCTTTTCGCTGCAACCTCTTGTTTTTTCAGGTACTCAGAATAAGCTTGTTGACACGCTACCGCGCTACAGAACCACATTTTCTCCTTCTTGACATCGTCAGACACTCCGACGCAACGGTAGTGGAACCAGCCTTTACAAGAATCACAGTGAACCATACCTTCATTTTCTTCCGAAACTTGGTTGCAGAGGGCGCATGGGGTGAGGGTTAAATCCAACGATTGATCCGAGTCCGATACTGTAGCCATGATCCGTTAGCAAATTTTTGAGTTTGTTGGGGATCGGAATGGACTAAGTACTAGTGTTTTCGTAGCAGTATAGCAGCTCAAACTGAAATTGTATATTTTTAATTACAAATGAGTTCACAATTGGTTTCATTTTACTAATCGTACTTACAATTTGCTAGTACTTATTTTATGCCTCTGATTTTGAACTTCACGCCTCACCAGACCGACCGATGGTTTTAAGAAGTTATTGATCGTTGTTGTTGTAAGATATAGGTAATTTGCTTGAAAGCCCCTGATAATACGAGCTCTTCAAAACACTTTCGATTGCGAGGATTGTACTGCATAGGCTTCAAACCATTTAGTAGGCGGCGCGACGAATTGATTTGCCCTTCTACTGCTGATTTGTGACCTAGTATGATATGTTATAAATGTTTGTTACCACATAGGTCGATTTCACACGCAGTATCCTGCAATCTACTTCTGTTTACTTTTAATATCTTTATCCACAACGTTTTTCGGAAATTTTATAGAAATCAGAGATTTAATATGAGCTTTTCAAATTACTTTTGGATAAGACCGCGATGATAATAACGTTATCACTTCCGCCCAAAATATTTTCCCAGTAACTGCGACTATATGCCCTGTTGCTCTTTTTACTCTGCCGTCCACCGGCTGAGTAAACTGTGGTAACAGACGCATATCTGTAGTCATAGACATGTACCATGGTCGCGAACTGTAACTGTTGAAGGTAAACAAATTCCTTACCATAAAACTATTAAAGTTTTAGGAGTTACCTTGGATCGAAACCTATCTTATGTACCATACTTCCAACGAATTAGAAACGACATTCAGTCCAGTATCAAATTGATCAAAATACTGGGTAGTAATCATTCTGTTAATAACAGGAAAACTATTCTAAATATTGCCAACAGTTTGGTCACTAGCAAATTAACATATGGTATTGAACTGACCTGCAGAGTAGACGAAACGTTAATTCAACAATTTGGCCCTCTTTACAACAAATCGATTCGTATTGCTTCAGGGCTCTTACCGAGTACCCCTATTCTTTCTGTATGTGCTGAAGTTTAAGTTTTACCCTTCAAGATGATTCTGACCAAAATCATTGCGAATAGAGCCGTTCATTATCTCGAGCATCGAAGTAGAAACCAGTATACTCCTAATCAAGTCGATATCGCTGCCTCTGCCAACCGATTGTTAAATGAGGTTACTGGGAATACCCTCCCACCAGTTTTACGTTGTCATCGAGTTAGCGATCGTGATTGGTTTGTGCCGAAACCGAAAATAGATTGGAGTATAAAACACAAATTGAAAGCTAGTGATCCAGCATGGAAAGCACAAGCTACGTACAACGAGCATATTGCACAGTTCAGTGTTCACTCAAAGCTTTACACAGACGGTTCCAAAAACAGCGAGGGAGTGGGCTTCAGGATTGTCACACCGACTGGAAACTTTTCTTTCAAACTACCGAATATAGCATCTGTGTTCACCGCCGAGGTTGCTGCTTTGAAAATCGCTGTTGAACATGCAACTGAACTTGCCAATCCGATTGTTATCTTAACCGACTCGGCAAGTGCGCTACAAGCCATCGAAAAGGGATCAAGTACCCATCCTTGGATACAGGCCATTGAGAGCGAAAACTTAAGCCAAATAACCTTCTGCTGGATTCCCGGGCATAAAGGAATAAAAGGTAATGAGGAAGCAGATAGAGAAGCTGCCAAAGGCAGAAACGGCCGTGTCTGGAGCAAGTTTATTCCGAAAATGGACATTAAACGACATATTTTATCCACGATCTGGCTAGCTTGGGAAACACTGTGGTTCAATGAGAGACAGCTTTTTTGTAGGAAAGTAAAAGGTTCAGTAAGTGTGTATGAGGATCGGACACATCGTAGAGAACAGCAAATTTTGTCACGTTTAAGAACTGGTCACACGAAACTTACACACCTCCACTACCTTGACTCGAGTTGCCGTACCCGTCCAACATGTGAAATTTGTGAAACGAGCCTGACTGTTGAACATATTCTCGTGTGCTGTCCGCAGTTTCAGATCTACCGAGAAAACCTGGATTTATCGACGTCTATCCGAGAAATTTTAAGCAACGACAGAGAAGCTGAAGATAAAATTTTGAACTTTCTGAAAATGAGTCAGCTGTATGATGCAATCTAATGAAAAATCTATAAGAGACGAATTAACTGAAAAAGTTAAAAGTCTCTCTAATTAAATAAAAAAAAAAAAAAAATACTAATGCTAAAGCGAACTTCGTTACTTAAAAAACTTCGTTAGCTAACTAATAGCTAAAAAACTATAATATTTAAATAAATTTTGGTTAAAAAAACTGAAAATATTTCCATCGACAAGTTCTGCGTAAGTATCCAGAAAATAAAATTATATCTTGGAATTAACATCAAAAATGTCCCCAAATAAAGGCTCCTAGTTTAGAGCATCCTTCGCCATTAAATTTTTAGTAAGTATAGATTTAGATTGCTATTATGAAATTTAATACTGAATCCTATTTTAAATTCAAAGTTCTGAATCTATAATTTAAATGTGCCCGTTTTTTTTATTCTTTGTAACGCACAATTTTTAGATCTGAAGTTTATTTTAGATTCGTATATGTATGTTGGTTATCCACCATGGGTGCACGGAATCACCGCAGTTTCTGCCTAAGTATTTGCTTACATGCTTTGTATAGATTAATTATTAGTTCAATAAATAATGTTCGCCTCGTTTACATAATAGAGCAACATCGCATCCGACGCATTTGACATTTTAAAAATACTATATTTTTGTCACTAATGTTACATTGATTACATCGTCTTTATTTTAAATTTAAGTCATTTGTGTCCTTTTAAATTAAATCATTTTTGTTTTTATCACATCTACCTTATATGTTTGGCTTGCTTTGTTATAATTGTCAATTTTGTCATTTTGCCAACTTCAGTTATATTTGTGGGTTTGAAAATTATATTATTTTAATCAATTTTTTAAATTTCTTTATTAAATTTTTTTTGATATATTATTTTTTATTATTTCTCTTTTGTAATTTTGACCATCTTTGTCATTACTTCAACTACATTACTCATTTTTTTTAAATTTATTGTTGTCCTACTGGGTACTAACTTGAATGACCAACGAGGTTTATCAAAACAAACAATTTCAAATATTTTCATTTTTTTATATACCTACTTGTCATTTTTTGTGGTTTAGAAAGATTTGTTATTTTTATCTTTTATTATGTTTTTATTTTTGTCATTGTTGTCATTTTTGTCATTTCATTTTTTTAAATTATTGTCATCTTAATCATTACTGTATTTTTATCATTTTTGTAATTATTTGAAAATTTTTAAGCAAATCAGTTGCCTTCTGAGACGATGTCTGTGGTTTCAACCCCTTCCCCCCCATGCTCCACCAGCAACGATGATTGATATCAAGTCGCGAATGCCATAAAGATGGTAATATGACTATAATAGAATCAAAAATATTTTGTCATTTTTTTAGTTGCTATAGTTTGTAATTTTTGGAATTTTTGTCATCTTTATCAAAAATGACAAAAATGACAAGAATGACAACAATGACAAAAATGACAAAAATGACAAAAATAACAAAAATGACAAAAATGACAAAAATGACAAAAATGACAAAAATGACAAAAATGACACAAATGACAAAAATGACAAAAATGACAAAAATGACAAAAATGACAAAAATGACAAAAATGACAAAAATGACAAAAATGACAAAAATGACAAAAATGACAAAAATGACAAAAATGACAAAAATGACAAAAATGACAAAAATGACAAAAATGACAAAAATGACAAAAATGACAAAAATGACAAAAATGACAAAAATGACAAAAATGACAAAAATGACAAAAATGACAAAAATGACAAAAATGACAAAAATGACAAAAATGACAAAAATGACAAGAATGACAACAATGACAAAAATGACAAAAATGACAAAAATGACAAAAATGACAAAAATGACAAAAATGACAAAAATGACAAAAATGACAAAAATGACAAAAATGACAAAAATGACAAAAATGACAAAAATGACAAAAATGACAAAAATGACAAAAATGACAAAAAGGACAAAAATGACAAAAATGACAAAAATGACAAAAATGACAAAAATGACAAAAATGACAAAAATGACAAAAATGACAAAAATGACAAAAATGACAAAAATGACAAAAATGACAAAAATGACAAAAATGACAAAAATGACAAAAATGACAAAAATGACAAAAATGACAAAAATGACAAAAATGACAAAAATGACAAAAATGACAAAAATGACAAAAATGACAAAAATGACAAAAATGACAAAAATGACAAAAATGACAAAAATGACAAAAATGACAAAAATGACAAAAATGACAAAAATGACAAAAATGACAAAAATGACAAAAATGACAAAAATGACAAAAATGACAAAAATGACAAAAATGACAAAAATGACAAAAATGACAAAAATGACAAAAATGACAAAAATGACAAAAATGACAAAAATGACAAAAATGACAAAAATGACAAAAATGACAAAAATGACAAAAATGACAAAAATGACAAAAATGACAAAAATGACAAAAATGACAAAAATGACAAAAATGACAAAAATGACAAAAATGACAAAAATGACAAAAAATGACAAAAATGACAAAAATGACAAAAATGACAAAAATGACAAAAATGACAAAAATGACAAAAATGACAAAAATGACAAAAATGACAAAAATGACAAAAATGACAAAAATGACAAAAATGACTAAAATAAAAAAAGGGCAAAAATGACTAAAATGACAAAAAGGGCAAAAATGACAAATATGACAAAAATTACAAAAATGGCAAAAATGACAAAAATTACCAAAATGACAAAAATTACAAAAATGACAAAAATGACAAAAATGACAAAAATGACAAAAATGACAAAAATGACAAAAATGACAAAAATGACAAAAATGATAAAAATGACAAAAATGACAAAAATGACAAAAATGACAACAATAACAAAAATGACAAAAATGACAAAAATGACAAAAATGACAAAAATGACAAAAATGACAAAATTGACAAAAATGACAAAAATGACAAAAATGACAAAAATGACAAAAATGACAAAAACGACAAAAATGACAAAAATGACAAAAATGACAAAAATGACAAAAATGACAAAAATGACAAAAATGACAAAAATGACAAAAATGACAAAAATGACAAAAATGGCAAAAATGACAAAAATGACAAAAATGACAAAAATGACAAAAAAGACAAACATGACAAAAATGACAAAAATGACAAAAATGACAAAAATGACAAAAATGACAAAAATGACAAAAATGACAAAAATGACAAAAATGACAAAAATGACAAAAATGACAAAAATGACAAAAATGACAAAAATGACAAAAATGACAAAAATGACAAAAATGACAAAAATGACAAAAATGACAAAAATGACAAAAATGACAAAAATGACAAAAATGACAAAAATGACAAAAATGACAAAAATGACAAAAATGACAAAAATGACAAAAATGACAAAAATGACAAAAATGACAAAAATGACAAAAATGACAAAAATGACAAAAATGACAAAAATGACAAAAATGACAAAAATGACAAAAATGACAAAAATGACAAAAATGACAAAAATGACAAAAATGACAAAAATGACAAAAATGACAAAAATGACAAAAATGACAAAAATGACAAAAATGACAAAAATGACAAAAATGACAAAAATGACAAAAATGACAAAAATGACAAAAATGACAAAAATGACAAAAATGACAAAAATGACAAAAATGACAAAAATGACAAAAATGACAAAAATGACAAAAATGACAAAAATGACAAAAATGACAAGAATGACATAAATGACAAAAATGACAAAAATGACAAAAATGACAAAAATGACAAAAATGACAAAAATTACAAAAATTACAAAAATGACAAAAATGACAAAAATGACAAAAATGACAAAAATGACAAAAATGACAAAAATGACAAAAATGACAAAAATGACAAAAATGACAAAAATGACAAAAATGACAAAAATGACAAAAATGACAAAAATGACAAAAATGACAAAAATGACAAAAATGACAAAAATGACAAAAAATGACAAAAATGACAAAAATGACAAAAAGACAACAATGTCAAAAATGACAAAAATGACAAAAATGACAAAAATGACAAAAATGACAAAAATGACAAAAATGACAAAAATGACAAAAATGACAAAAATGACAAAAATGACAAAAATGACAAAAATGACAAAAATGACAAAAATGACAAAAATGACAAAAATGACAAAAATGACAAAAATGACAAAAATGACAAAAATGACAAAAATGACAAAAATGACAAAAATGACAAAAATGACAAAAATGACAAAAATGACAAAAATGACAAAAATGACAAAAATGACAAAAATGACAAAAATGACAAAAATGACAAAAATGACAAAAATGACAAAAATGACAAAAATAACAAAAATGACAAAAATGACAAAATTGACAAAAATGACAAAAATGACAAAAATGACAAAAATGACAAAAATGACAAAAATGACAAAAATGACAAAAATGACAAAAATGACAAAAATGACAAAAATGACAAAAATGACAAAAATGACAAAAATGACAAAAATGACAAAAATGACAAAAATGACAAAAATGACAAAAATGACAAAAATGACAAAAATGACAAAAATGACAAAAATGACAAAAATGACAAAAATGACAAAAATGACAAAAATGACAAAAATGACAAAAATGACAAAAATGACAAAAATGACAATAATGACAATAATTATAAAAATTATAAAAATTACAAAAATTACAAAAATGACAAAAATGACAAAAATGACAAAAATGACAAAAATGACAAAAATGACAAAAATGACAAAAATGACAAAAATGACAAAAATGACAAAAATGACAAAAATGACAAAAATGACAAAAATGACAAAAATGACAAAAATGACAAAAATGACAAAAATGACAAAAATGACAAAAATGACAAAAATGACAAAAATGACAAAAATGACAAAAATGACAAAAATGACAAAAATGACAAAAATGACAAAAATGACAAAAATGACAAAAATGACAAAAATGACAAAAATGACAAAAATGACAAAAATGACAAAAATGACAAAAATGACAAAAATGACAAAAATGACAAAAATGACAAAAATGACAAAAATGACAAAAATGACAAAAATGACAAAAATGACAAAAATGACAAAAATGACAAAAATGACAAAAATGACAAAAATGACAAAAATGACAAAAATGACAAAAATGACAAAAATGACAAAAATGACAAAAATGACAAAAATGACAAAAATGACAAAAATGACAAAAATGACAAAAATGACAAAAATGACAAAAATGACAAAAATGACAAAAATGACAAAAATGACAAAAATGACAAAAATGACAAAAATGACAAAAATGACAAAAATGACAAAAATGACAAAAATGACAAAAATGACAAAAATGACAAAAATGACAAAAATGACAAAAATGACAAAAATGACAAAAATGACAAAAATGACAAAAATGACAAAAATGACAAAAATGACAAAAATGACAAAAATGACAAAAATGACAAAAATGACAAAAATGACAAAAATGACAAAAATGACAAAAATGACAAAAATGACAAAAATGACAAAAATGACAAAAATGACAAAAATGACAAAAATGACAAAAATGACAAAAATGACAAAAATGACAAAAATGACAAAAATGACAAAAATGACAAAAATGACAAAAATGACAAAAATGACAAAAATGACAAAAATGACAAAAATGACAAAAATGACAAAAATGACAAAAATGACAAAAATGACAAAAATGACAAAAATGACAAAAATGACAAAAATGACAAAAATGACAAAAATGACAAAAATGACAAAAATGACAAAAATGACAAAAATGACAAAAATGACAAAAATGACAAAAATGACAAAAATGACAAAAATGACAAAAATGACAAAAATGACAAAAATGACAAAAATGACAATAATGACAATAATTATAAAAATTATAAAAATTACAAAAATTACAAAAATGACAAAAATGACAAAAATGACAAAAATGACAAAAATGACAAAAATGACAAAAATGACAAAAATGACAAAAATGACAAAAATGACAAAAATGACAAAAATGACAAAAATGACAAAAATGACAAAAATGACAAAAATGACAAAAATGACAAAAATGACAAAAATGACAAAAATGACAAAAATGACAAAAATGACAAAAATGACAAAAATTACAAAAATGACAAAAATGACAAAAATGACAAAAATGACAAAAATGACAAAAATGACAAAAATGACAAAAATGACAAAAATGACAAAAATGACAAAAATGACAAAAATGACAAAAATGACAAAAATGACAAAAATGACAAAAATGACAAAAATGACAAAAATGACAAAAATGACAAAAATGACAAAAATGACAAAAATGACAAAAATGACAAAAATGACAAAAATGACAAAAATGACAAAAATGACAAAAATGACAAAAATGACAAAAATGACAAAAATGACAAAAATGACAAAAATGACAAAAATGACAAAAATGACAAAAATGACAAAAATGACAAAAATGACAAAAATGACAAAAATGACAAAAATGACAAAAATGACAAAAATGACAAAAATGACAAAAATGACAAAAATGACAAAAATGACAAAAATGACAAAAATGACAAAAATGACAAAAATGACAAAAATGACAAAAATGACAAAAATGACAAAAATGACAAAAATGACAAAAATGACAAAAATGACAAAAATGACAAAAATGACAAAAATGACAAAAATGACAAAAATGACAAAAATGACAAAAATGACAAAAATGACAAAAATGACAAAAATGACAAAAATGACAAAAATGACAAAAATGACAAAAATGACAAAAATGACAAAAATGACAAAAATGACAAAAATGACAAAAATGACAAAAATGACAAAAATGACAAAAATGACAAAAATGACAAAAATGACAAAAATGACAAAAATGACAAAAATGACAAAAATGACAAAAATGACAAAAATGACAAAAATGACAAAAATGACAAAAATGACAAAAATGACAAAAATGACAAAAATGACAAAAATGACAAAAATGACAAAAATGACAAAAATGACAAAAATGACAAAATGACAAAATGACAAAAATGACAAAAATGACAAAAATGACAAAAATGACAAAAATGACAAAAATGACAAAAATGACAAAAATGACAAAAATGACAAAAATGACAAAAATGACAAAAATGACAAAAATGACAAAAATGACAAAAATGACAAAAATGACAAAAATGACAAAAATGACAAAAATGACAAAAATGACAAAAATGACAAAAATGACAAAAATGACAAAAATGACAAAAATGACAAAAATGACAAAAATGACAAAAATGACAAAAATGACAAAAATGACAAAAATGACAAAAATGACAAAAATGACAAAAATGACAAAAATGACAAAAATGACAAAAATGACAAAAATGACAAAAATGACAGAAATAACAAAAATGACAAAAATGACAAAAATGACAAAAATGATAAAAATGATAAATATGACAAATATGACAAATATGACAAATATGACAAATATGACAAATATGACAAATATGACAAATATGACAAATATGACAAATATGACAAATATGACAAAAATTACAAAAATGACAAAAATGAAAAAAATGACAAAAATAACAAAAATGACAAAAATGACAAAAATGATAAAAATGATAAAAATGACAAATATGACAAATATGACAAATATGACAAATATGACAAATATGACAAATATGACAAATATGACAAATATGACAAATATGACAAATATGACAAATATGACAAATATGACAAATATGACAAATATGACAAATATGACAAATATGACAAATATGACAAATATGACAAATATGACAAATATGACAAATATGACAAATATGACAAATATGACAAATATGACAAATATGACAAATATGACAAATATGACAAATATGACAAATATGACAAATATGACAAATATGACAAATATGACAAATATGACAAATATGACAAATATGACAAATATGACAAATATGACAAATATGACAAATATGACAAATATGACAAATATGACAAATATGACAAATATGACAAATATGACAAATATGACAAATATGACAAATATGACAAATATGACAAATATGATAAATATGACAAATATGACAAATATGACAAAAATGACAAAAATGACAAAAATGACAAAAATGACAAAAAAGACAAAAATGACAAAAATGACAAAAATGACAAAAATGACAAAAATGACAAAAATGACAAAAATGACAAAAATGACAAAAATGACAAAAATGACAAAAATAACAAAAATGACAAAAATGACAAAATTGACAAAAATGACAAAAATGACAAAAATGACAAAAATGACAAAAATGACAAAAATGACAAAAATGACAAAAATGACAAAAATGACAAAAATGACAAAAATGACAAAAATGACAAAAATGACAAAAATGACAAAAATGACAAAAATGACAAAAATGACAAAAATGACAAAAATGACAAAAATGACAAAATGACAAAAATGACAAAAAATGACAAAAATGACAAAAATGACAAAAATGACAAAAATGACAAAAATGACAAAAATGACAAAAATGACAAAAATGACAAAAATGACAAATATGACAAAATGACAAAAATGACAAAAATGACAAAAATGACAAAAATGACAAAAATGACAAAAATGAA
>NC_073692.1:428098610-428117113 GCF_029784155.1 Uranotaenia lowii
AAATGACAAAAATGACAAAAATGACAAAATGACAAAAATGACAAAAATGACAAAAATGACAAAAATGACAAAAATGACAAAAATGACAAAAATGACAAAAATGACAAAAATGACAAAAATGACAAAAATGACAAAAATGACAAAAATGACAAAAATGACAAAAATGACAAAAATGACAAAAATGACAAAAATGACAAAAATGACAAAAATGACAAAAATGACAAAAATGACAAAAATGACAAAAATGACAAAAATGACAAAAATGACAAAAATGACAAAAATGACAAAAATGACAAAATGAACAAAAATGACAAAAATGACAAAAATGACAAAAATGACAAAAATGACAAAAATGACAAAAATGACAAAAATGACAAAATGACAAAAATGACAAAAATGACAAAAATGACAAAAATGACAAAAATGACAAAAATGACAAAAATGACAAAAATGACAAAAATGACAAAAATGACAAAAATGACAAAAATGACAAAAATGACAAAAATGACAAAAATGACAAAAATGACAAAAATGACAAAAATGACAAAAATGACAAAAATGACAAAATGACAAAAATGACAAAAATGACAAAAATGACAAAAATGACAAAAATGACAAAAATGACAAAAATGACAAAAATGACAAAAATGACAAAAATGACAAAAATGACAAAAATGACAAAAATGACAAAAATGACAAAAATGACAAAAATGACAAATGACAAAAATGACAAAAATGACAAAAATGACAAAAATGACAAAAATGACAAAAATGACAAAAATGACAAAAATGACAAAAATGACAAAAATGACAAAAATGACAAAAATGACAAAAATGACAAAAATGACAAAAATGATAGAATGACTAAATATGACAAATATGACAAATATGACAAATATGACAAATATGACAAATATGGACAAATATGACAAATATGACAAATATGACAAATATGACAAATATGACAAATATGACAAAAATTACAAAAATGACAAAAATGAAAAAAATGACAAAAATAACAAAAATGACAAAAATGACAAAAATGACAAAAATGACAAAAATGACAAATATGACAAATATGACAAATATGACAAATATGACAAATATGACAAATATGACAAATATGACAAATATGACAAATATGACAAATATGACAAATATGACAAATATGACAAATATGACAAATATGACAAATATGACAAATATGACAAATATGACAAATATGACAAATATGACAAATATGACAAATATGACAAATATGACAAATATGACAAATATGACAAATATGACAAATATGACAAATATGACAAATATGACAAATATGACAAATATGACAAATATGACAAATATGACAAATATGACAAATATGACAAATATGACAAATATGACAAATATGACAAATATGACAAATATGACAAATATGACAAATATGACAAATATGACAAATATGACAAATATGACAAATATGACAAATATGACAAATATGACAAATATGACAAATATGACAAATATGATAAATATGACAAATATGACAAATATGACAAAAATGACAAAAATGACAAAAATGACAAAAATGACAAAAAAGACAAAAATGACAAAAATGACAAAAATGACAAAAATGACAAAAATGACAAAAATGACAAAAATGACAAAAATGACAAAAATGACAAAAATGACAAAAATAACAAAAATGACAAAAAATGACAAAATTGACAAAAATGACAAAAATGACAAAAATGACAAAAATGACAAAAATGACAAAAATGACAAAAATGACAAAAATGACAAAAATGACAAAAAATGACAAAAATGACAAAAATGACAAAAATGACAAAAATGACAAAAATGACAAAAATGACAAAAATGACAAAAATGACAAAATGACAAAAATGACAAAAATGACAAAAATGACAAAAATGACAAAAATGACAAATATGACAAAATGACAAAAATGACAAAAATGACAAAAATGACAAAAATGACAAAAATGACAAAAATGACAAAAATGACAAAAATGACAAAAATGACAAAAATGACAAAAATGACAATAATTATAAAAATTATAAAAATTACAAAAATTACAAAACTGACAAAAATGACAAAAATGACAAAAATGACAAAAATGACAAAAATGACAAAAATGACAAAAATGACAAAAATGACAAAAATGACAAAAATGACAAAAATGACAAAAATGACAAAAATGACAAAAATGACAAAAATGACAAAAATGACAAAAATGACAAAAATGACAAAAATGACAAAAATGACAAAAATGACAAAAATGACAAAAATGACAAAAATGACAAAAATGACAAAAATGACAAAAATGACAAAAATGACAAAAATGACAAAAATGACAAAAATGACAAAAATGACAAAAATGACAAAAATGACAAAAATGACAAAAATGACAAAAATGACAAAAATGACAAAAATGACAAAAATGACAAAAATGACAAAAATGACAAAAATGACAAAAATGACAAAAATGACAAAAAATGACAAAAATGACAAAAATGACAAAAATGACAAAAATGACAAAAATGACAAAAATGACAAAAATGACAAAAATGACAAAAATGACAAAAATGACAAAAATGACAAAAATGACAAAAATGACAAAAATGACAAAAATGACAAAAATGACAAAAATGACAAAAATGACAAAAATGACAAAAATGACAAAAATGACAAAAATGACAAAAATGACAAAAATGACAAAAATGACAAAAATGAACAAAAATGACAAAAATGACAAAAATGACAAAAATGACAAAAATGACAAAAATGACAAAAATGACAAAAATGACAAAAATGACAAAAATGACAAAAATGACAAAAAATGACAAAAATGACAAAAATGACAAAAATGACAAAAATGACAAAAATGACAAAAATGACAAAAATGACAAAAATGACAAAAATGACAAAAATGACAAAAATGACAAAAATGACAAAAAATGACAAAAAATGACAAAAATGACAAAAATGACAAAATGACAAAAATGACAAAAATGACAAAAATGACAAAAATGACAAAAATGACAAAAATGACAAAAATGACAAAAATGACAAAAATGACAAAAATGACAAAAATGACAAAAATGACAAAAATGACAAAAATGACGAAAATGACAAAAATGACAAAAATGACAAAAATGACAAAAATGACAAAAATGACAAAAATGACAAAAATGACAAAAATGACAAAAATGACAAAAATGACAAAAATGACAAAAATGACAAAAATGACAAAAATGACAAAAATGACAAAAATGACAAAAATGACAAAAATGACAAAAATGACAAAAATGACAAAAATGATAAAAATGATAAATATGACAAATATGACAAATATGACAAATATGACAAATATGACAAATATGACAAATATGACAAATATGACAAATATGACAAATATGACAAAAATTACAAAAATGACAAAAATGAAAAAAATGACAAAAATAACAAAAATGACAAAAAATGACAAAAATGATAAAAATGATAAAAATGACAAATATGACAAATATGACAAATATGACAAATATGACAAATATGACAAATATGACAAATATGACAAATATGACAAATATGACAAATATGACAAATATGACAAATATGACAAATATGACAAATATGACAAATATGACAAATATGACAAATATGACAAATATGACAAATATGACAATTATGACAAATATGACAAATATGACAAATATGACAAATATGACAAATATGACAAATATGACAAATATGACAAATATGACAAATATGACAAATATGACAAATATGACAAATATGACAAATATGACAAATATGACAAATATGACAAATATGACAAATATGACAAATATGACAAATATGACAAATATGACAAATATGACAAATATGACAAATATGACAAATATGACAAAAATGACAAAAATGACAAAAATGACAAAAATGACAAAAATGACAAAAAAGACAAAAATGACAAAAATGACAAAAATGACAAAAATGACAAAAATGACAAAAATGACAAAAATGACAAAAATGACAAAAATGACAAAAATAACAAAAATAACAAAAATGACAAAAATGACAAAATTGACAAAAATGACAAAAATGACAAAAATGACAAAAATGACAAAAATGACAAAAATGACAAAAATGACAAAAATGACAAAAATGACAAAAATGACAAAAATGACAAAAATGACAAAAATGACAAAAATGACAAAAAATGACAAAAATGACAAAAATGACAAAAATGACAAAAATGACAAAAATGACAAAAATGACAAAAATGACAAAAATGACAAAAATGACAAAAATGACAAAAATGACAAAAATGACAAAATGACAAAAATGACAAAAATGACAAAAATGACAAAAATGACAATAATGACAATAATGACAATAATTATAAAAATTATAAAAATTACAAAAATTACAAAAATGACCAAAAATGACAAAAATGACAAAAATGACAAAAATGACAAAAATGACAAAAATGACAAAAATGACAAAAATGACAAAAATGACAAAAAATGACAAAAATGACAACAATGACAAAAATGACAAAAATGACAAAAATGACAAAAATGACAAAAATGACAAAAATGACAAAAATGACAAAAAATGACAAAAATGACAAAAATGACAAAAATGACAAAAATGACAAAAATGACAAAAATGACAAAAATGACAAAAATGACAAAAATGACAAAAAATGACAAAAATGACAAAAATGACAAAAATGACAAAATGACAAAAATGACAAAAATGACAAAAAATGACAAAAATGACAAAAATGACAAAAATGACAAAAATGACAAAAATGACAAAAATGACAAAAATGACAAAAATGACAAAAATGACAAAAATGACAAAAATGACAAAAATGACAAAAATGACAAAAATGACAAAAATGACAAAAATGACAAAAATGACAAAAATGACAAAAATGACAAAAATGACAAAAATGACAAAAATGACAAAAATGACAAAAATGACAAAAATGACAAAAATGACAAAAATGACAAAAATGACAAAAAATGACAAAAATGACAAAAATGACAAAAATGACAAAAAATGACAAAAATGACAAAAATGACAAAAATGACAAAAATGACAAAAATGACAAAAATGACAAAAATGACAAAAATGACAAAAATGACAAAAATGACAAAAATGACAAAAAATGACAAAAATGACAAAAATGACAAAAATGACAAAAATGACAAAAATGACAAAAATGACAAAATGACAAAAATGACAAAAATGACAAAAATGACAAAAATGACAAAAATGACAAAAATGACAAAAATGACAAAAATGACAAAAATGACAAAAATGACAAAAATGACAAAAATGACAAAAATGACAAAAATGACAAAAATGACAAAAATGACAGAAATAACAAAAATGACAAAAATGACAAAAATGACAAAAATGATAAAAATGATAAATATGACAAATATGACAAATATGACAAATATGACAAATATGACAAATATGACAAATATGACAAATATGACAAATATGACAAAAATTACAAAAATGACAAAAATGAAAAAAATGACAAAAATAACAAAAATGACAAAAATGACAAAAATGATAAAAATGATAAAAATGACAAATATGACAAATATGACAAATATGACAAATATGACAAATATGACAAATATGACAAATATGACAAATATGACAAATATGACAAATATGACAAATATGACAAATATGACAAATATGACAAATATGACAAATATGACAAATATGACAAATATGACAAATATGACAAATATGACAAATATGACAAATATGACAAATATGAGAAATATGACAAATATGACAAATATGACAAATATGACAAATATGACAAATATGACAAATATGACAAAAATGACAAATATGACAAATATGACAAATATGACAAATATGACAAATATGACAAATATGACAAATATGACAAATATGACAAATATGACAAATATGACAAATATGACAAATATGACAAAAATGACAAAAATGACAAAAATGACAAAAAAGACAAAAATGACAAAAATGACAAAAATGACAAAAATGACAAAAATGACAAAAATGACAAAAATGACAAAAATGACAAAAATGACAAAAATGACAAAAATGACAAAAATGACAAAAATGACAAAAATGACAAAAATGACAAAAATGACAAAAATGACAAAAATGACAAAAATGACAAAAATGACAAAAATGACAAAAATGACAAAAATGACAAAAATGACAAAAATGACAAAAATGACAAAAATGACAAAAATGACAAAAATGACAAAAATGACAAAAATGACAAAAATGACAAAAATGACAAAAATGACAAAAATGACAAAAATGACAAAAATGACAAAAATGACAAAAATGACAAAAATGACAAAAATGACAAAAATGACAAAAATGACAAAAATGACAAAAATGACAAAAATGACAAAAATGACAAAAATGACAAAAATGACAAAAATGACAAAAATGACAAAAATGACAAAAATGACAAAAATGACAAAAATGACAAAAATGACAAAAATGACAAAAATGACAAAAATGACAAAAATGACAAAAATGACAAAAATGACAAAAATGACAAAAATGACAAAAATGACAAAAATGACAAAAATGACAAAAATGACAAAAATGACAAAAATGACAAAAATGACAAAAATGACAAAAATGACAAAAATGACAAAAATGACAAAAATGACAAAAATGACAAAAATGACAAAAATGACAAAAATGACAAAAATGACAAAAATGACAAAAATGACAAAAATGACAAAAATGACAAAAATGACAAAAATGACAAAAATGACAAAAATGACAAAAATGACAAAAATGACAAAAATGACAAAAATGACAAAAATGACAAAAATGACAAAAATGACAAAAATGACAAAAATGACAAAAATGACAAAAATGACAAAAATGACAAAAATGACAAAAATGACAAAAATGACAAAAATGACAAAAATGACAAAAATGACAAAAATGACAAAAATGACAAAAATGACAAAAATGACAAAAATGACAAAAATGACAAAAATGACAAAAATGACAAAAATGACAAAAATGACAAAAATGACAAAAATGACAAAAATGACAAAAATGACAAAAATGACAAAAATGACAAAAATGACAAAAATGACAAAAATGACAAAAATGACAAAAATGACAAAAATGACAAAAATGACAAAAATGACAAAAATGACAAAAGTGACAAAAATGACAAAAATGACAAAAATGACAAAAATGACAAAAATGACAAAAATGACAAAAATGACAAAAATGACAGAAATAACAAAAATGACAAAAATGACAAAAATGACAAAAATGATAAAAATGATAAATATGACAAATATGACAAATATGACAAATATGACAAATATGACAAATATGACAAATATGACAAATATGACAAATATGACAAAAATTACAAAAATGACAAAAATGAAAAAAATGACAAAAATAACAAAAATGACAAAAATGACAAAAATGATAAAAATGATAAAAATGACAAATATGACAAATATGACAAATATGACAAATATGACAAATATGACAAATATGACAAATATGACAAATATGACAAATATGACAAATATGACAAATATGACAAATATGACAAATATGACAAATATGACAAATATGACAAATATGACAAATATGACAAATATGACAAATATGACAAATATGACAAATATGACAAATATGACAAATATGACAAATATGACAAATATGACAAATATGACAAATATGACAAATATGACAAATATGACAAATATGACAAATATGACAAATATGACAAATATGACAAATATGACAAATATGACAAATATGACAAATATGACAAATATGACAAATATGACAAATATGACAAATATGACAAATATGACAAATATGACAAATATGACAAATATGACAAATATGACAAATATGACAAATATGACAAAAATGACAAAAATGACAAAAATGACAAAAATGACAAAAATGACAAAAAAGACAAAAATGACAAAAATGACAAAAATGACAAAAATGACAAAAATGACAAAAATGACAAAAATGACAAAAATGACAAAAATGACAAAAATGACACAAAAGACAAAAATGACAAAAATGACAAAAATGATAAAAATGACAAAAATGACAAAAATGACAAAAATGACAAAAATGACAAAAATGACAAAAATGACAAAAATGACAAAAATGACAGAAATGACAAAAATGACAAAAATGACAAAAATGACAAAAATGACAAAAATGACAAAACTGACAAAAATGACAAAAATGACAAAAATGACAAAAATGACAAAAATGACAAAAATGACAAAAATGACAAAAATGACAAAAATGACAAAAATGACAAAAATGACAAAAATGACAAAAATGACGAAAATGACAAATTTGACAAAAATCACAAAAAAGACAAAAATGACAAAAATGACAAAAATTACAAAAATTACAAAAATTACAAAAATTACAAAAATTACAAAAATTACAAAAATTACAAAAATTACAAAAATTACAAAAATTATAAAAATTACAAAAATGATAAAAATGACAAAAATGACAAAAATGACAAAAATGACAAAAATGACAAAAATGACAAAAACGACAAAAATGACAAAAATGACAAAAATGACAAAAATGACAGAAATGACAAAAATGACAAAAATGACAAAAATGACAAAAATGACAAAAATGACAAAAATGACAAAAATGACAAAAATGACAAAAATGACAAAAATGACAAAACTGACCAAAATGACAAAAATGACAAAAATGAAAAAATAACACAAATGACAAAAATGATTAAAATGACCAAAATGACCAAAATTACAAAAATTACAAAAATGACAAAAATTACAAAAATGAGAAAAATGACAAAAATGGCAAAAATGGCAAAAATGACAAAAATGACAAATATGACCAAAATGACAAAAAATGACAAAAATGACAATATTGACAAAAATGATAAAAATGACAAAAATGATAAAAATGACAAAAATCGCAAAAACTACAAATGTGATAAAAATCCAAAAATATGCAAAAATGACACAAATGAGAGAAACTACAAAAATGACACAAATGACCAATATGACGAAAGCTTCAAAAGGGCAAAATCACCGAAAAAAAAACAAAAATAAGATTCCGGGCCAAAATTTATGAAAAACAACTTAAAAAACTTAGAACTCACTGTAAAGAATTATAATTCCGATGCCATTACTTCCTGCAAGTAAAGCTGATTAGCGTTGAAATAAGAATTTAAAACCTGAATCAGTGTTTTGACACATTTAACAGTTGGCATTCAATTTCAATCGGACTATAAAGATTGAAAAAAGTGGGTCGAGTGGAAATTTTACAATAACTGTTAAGTTTTCCCCGGAAAAACTAATGACAAAAGAAATGAGGATAGCTTGTGTTTTGTAAACGCTGAGTACGTTTTTGATTGGTCCTTAACTAAAAATAGACACTCACCACAATCGCGTCCTTGACCTTGCTTGTGTGTGACAAAAAAAAAAGATCCTTGTTGTTGTGCTCTTCTTAAGCATATAAGCAAAAAAGGTATTCTCGGGGGAAATCTGGTTGATGGGATGGGCTTCATTGCTTCGGTTCGCTCGTTGATATCACAGAATGATGAAATTCTAGTGCAACTCAAAAAAATTTTCTCAACGTCTCTTTATCAGCAAAGAGCTCATCTCTAAGACCAAAAGAGCATTCTTGTCCTACGAACTGAATGTGGTGCGTTATTGCCGAATGTAAACGGAGAGCAATAAAATACGCCGGCTGACTGACGAGCTGAGTGAGCGTAATGTAAGCCGGAGTCCGGAGCCATGTGCATTGTATGCTAAATTATTGTTGGAATAATTGAAAGAAAATTCTGCTAGTGGCTTTAATAGCTGACATAGATTTAATCAAGAAGTATAGTTGATTATAGGAGGTTTGATGTTTCGGTATTTTAAATAGTAAAATTACAATAACAGTTCTCAACTAGCGATAAGGGAAAGAGAGTAAGAGAGCGAGAGAATTAGAAACCTCGACACGGAATCACATGCAGTTGAGCACTTTGGGTGGTGAAGTTGACGTTCAGTATCGAACATGCAAAGCAGGAGGAAAATTTACTTTCCGTCGCACAGACCAACTCGTAGCCGGGCTGTTGAAAAAGGTGTTGTATAATAGGTTCTGGGCCGTCGTGGTTATCCTTTTGCAGATGTGTAGTTTCTAGTGCCCAAGTGATATCAGTGAAGGCAGGCTTATCCAACAGCCCAGATTGACTCTGTCTGATCTGCAACAATTAGTTTAATCAAATCGATCGAATAATTTTAATCACCAAATGAAGGAACGGAGCGCGATAGAATGATGTAAGGTTTTTTTTCGTCGAAGGCACAAATAAGTTACCTATTTCCGAACACGCTACAGAGTTTTTTCCCCTATTATTGAAACCTCGAAGAATCTATTATCAATTGTTTGGGAGAATAGTTTTCCGATCCGCGATAGTGTACAAGCTACGAAGTGCCGTAGTCAATGCTACGAGAATCGTTCGAGAACAGAAAAAAACTACCAAACAGGACCTGGAAAGTAGAACAGCCTTTCTATCGATTATGGGAAAATAGTTGCAGTTCAATGAAAGAGGAGATTCTGCTCTAGAAAAATCTTTCGCCCTGTAAGCTACGACGAGCAATCGAAAACTAAGAAAACGAATCGAACTGCATTTGAAAAAAAAATTACATAACAACGCGTTAAGCAGTAAGATCAGTGAAGACCACGCTGAATTGTGCGTATCATTGACATCAAATTTCTAAGTACATCAGAGTAATAGTTTTGCAACAAAAACAACCCAAAAGCATCTCAAACAATTAGGACCAGTAGTAATGGAATAGAATAATTTTGATCATCTTAGAGGTTGTGGGGAAGCAAATATATAAAAGGACCGACGACCGATACGAAAATTTGCTAAGCAACGTGAATTGGTATTCTGCCCATTAGAGAGCTAAGCAAAGCAAAGCAAAATAAGCATCACACCAAGCACGTGAGTTCTTGTGGCTGGCTGGCGGATGCGGCGAGTTTGACGATTATGCAACGAGTGAAAAGAGAGCTTTATCTCTACCATACAAATAGCTGAGGAAAATTCTCTTGCTGTACGGAAATATACACATCAATCAGAAGAAGCAACAGAAAAAAAAACTGTGGCACTGAGAAGAGACAATAAAAAAACTACTAGAAGTACCATCCGCGAGTGACTGTTAGATGTTTTTTTGTTGTGAATTCAACTGATGCATGCATGTGGTGCCCTTGTGCGAGTGCACTGATCCGTTCTTAAAAAAAAATCAAATAGAAAAGATAGTTTCATGTGATACACACGCAGAGGGATACGACAAAAGTAGATCAAAATTTTGAATGTTGTTTGTCTGAGGCAAACAAATCCGCGACCGAGTGAGGTGTCGAGTGGAAAGACAAATCCAACGACGGAACGAAAGTCTCCCAACAACTCAGCTCCTAAGGTACCACACGGCTTCGGAGCCTTTCGAGTCCAACAAACTAGTGCTAAATGGCTAAAGGCGCCAGGAAGAAAACGAAATGGGTATCCCTGTCCCTGACGACGGATGGTGCCTCGACGTCGTCGTCCGGTCCATCGAGAGAGAAAAACGTGGCCGGTAAGTTGTGGAAGCTTCTCAGATTTTGTCCAAACCACCAGCTCTGGCAGTCAGTCGATTTCCTAATCTATCTTCCTGAAAAATTATTATCTCCGCCTGTCTAGTCAACCAACCTATTTCAAGTAGGTATGGGTGTGCTTCGTTTAGCGCTTACCGAATGAGTGAGGTCTGTGACGTAATTAATCTTGGACGAACTGAGACGGTCAAATGTCATCTATCATAACTTTTTTCCTTTTAAAAAATAATTTAAAACAATATGAAAAATATAATCAAAAAATTGCCGGTTGTTAAACATAATTTTTAAATTTTTAGTCAAAAGAAAAAAGCAGAAACTATTTTTAATTCGTAGAAAACTTGTAAAATATACCACAAATGTAAATTATGGAGTGTCGCTAGAATGAATGAAAAATGCCATCTTTTGAAATCTGCCATTTTGAAATATGATTCTTCTTGTTTAACATCTGACTTTTGGTTTTTAGAAAACGAGTTTACAAAAGCCTTAAGCAATAGAATGTGCCGTTTCATTGAAATGGCGTAAGTTAGTATTTCCAATCTAGAACGTTAGCCACAGATAACAGACGTACAAGCTCAAACAAAAGATCTTTTAAAAAGTGTGTAAAAATTTAAAAGATATCATCAGAAAAATACATTAAAAACTTACTGGAAACAGTGCCATCTGTTGCGCCGTTCAAAAGTTACAACTCAACTTTTAAAACGTTGAGATACTTGAAGGTAAGAAAGTGCATATGCGTTCAACTCACTCTGCTCTGCATTGTTTATGTTTCTGGTTATGATACATACAAAGCCAGATCTTGTCAGCCTCCCGGTGATCAGTAAAAGTAGGTACATTTACTACCCATCTTAATTCTGCCGGGTCCACTGTGCGCAGTATTGAACGCAGAGACAACTGGAACCAAGGGAGGAAGAAACGTGGACAACAGTACCAAAATTTCTGTGCTCCTTGATGGTGGCTCTTGAGAGTTCGTCCTTTTCTGTGGATGGAAATAAAGTTTTTCTGCACAGAAATCCAAAACATTGCAATGTAAATTGAATCAATTGATAAATTGTAATTGTATCATATCTGTATTAAAAGTTTCATCAAATCACATATGTCGGTTTTTTTTTTGTGCGCCGCTCTTGAAATAAATATTTAATAACAGAGAAAAAAAAACAGTACCATCACAAAATCTTTCGAAATTAACACTTCCAAAAGATTTTGCAGGAGAAGTTTCGAACATCGATCTAATAAATTAAAAGTTTGTGACTTTAACCACACATTCATGACTGACACAGTAACCCGAACAATTCAAATGTGTCATCATAGCAACGAATCATGACGAAGAAAAAAATCCATATTATTCAAAAACTCACCTCTGATCTACCTTTAGCAAAGAAAAGTTTGGTGAATATCGCAAATTTCAAACTTGAAAAATAATTTAAAAAACGTACGTATAAATTTGTACGACAATTTCATGCAAATTCTTATGCGCATCTCACTTCGCTTCTAGCCACTTGTTTCAAAAACATAATAGTAATTTCCACACAGCATTATAAATTAAACCCGAACATGTTTCTCAGGTAGAAACTCCCAGATTGGAACATCAGTTCGGAATAAATTAATAAGAAGGATCATTGAACGAACTCACCAATTGTTGAAGTAGCAAGTGTGTTTCCTTTTACAGCGGATCATTCAACGATGTCAACTGCTGGGGGTGGATGAAATCAACGGAGAATCGGGTCGAGTTCATACAATTAAACATGCAATTGATCACTACGCTTGTGACTACGCTTTATCCCAAGAAAAATTCACAATTTCACAATGACAAACTACGTAAACCTAAAAAATTTAATTTTCATCGCGACGGAGCGAAAAAAAACACGTGCGATACCGACAAGCCATCGCCTACTTCTCTCTCTCTACCAGTGTTCTGAATATCACTCATTTTCAATGAATGTTTCAGATTGCACTTCGCACCTGAACGTACAGCGGTCGGGTTTCGTTATTGATTGCTACTGGACCTACCCGATCATCGATCGTTCAATTCATCGCTAAAATACAGATCACCTCGCACGATGCTTGCTGTCAAAACAGTGCAGCACCATCATCAAATTGGAATATCACCAATGCGCAATGCATATGGCGAATCTTGTTGGTCTTCGATCAGGAGTGAATGGATCAGGCAGTGAGTGAATGATACATGAAGCCGATCATTAGCGTATTTTGTTTGATTTGATATAAAGCAAATTAATAAATTTATTTGTTGTTATAACGTTTTTTAACATCAGTATGATCAAAATCAAATTGCAGTTGTGTTTGTGAGGGAAAGATGTTCACTTTCGCCGTGTTTTTCAATTTTTACAAGTTCTCTTATTATAATGTCGTACGTCACGTTAAAACTACTGAAAATTTATGGTGTCCCGCACAACTGTTTGATTTTTCTCGTCCTGCAAAAAATAATTTTGAATTTCATATAATTCAGGCAGATACTGAGTGAGCTACATTCAGAATGGATCAGTTTGTATCTTACTCATCTCCGATATGCGATGTTTGCTGAACCGATGATTCTGAATGATGCGACTCGGTTTGCATAGCTGATAGGAGCGCTGATCGAGATTGCATACCAGCCAGGCGAAGCAGTAGCGAGAGGCGCTATCCCATTATACAATCGGAATGTTTCCAACAGGAAACGCATCCTGAGTGTTTGTTTTGATTGATTTTCGGACCATTGCTCTCTACTCGAAGCATTGTACATGAAACTAGAAAGCGAGTAGTTGTGACTTATTTTGTTTTTGTTTCTCATACAATTAGCTACTACCTATAAATAAGAAGCATTCTGTACTTCTTATTTCACTAGGATTTCGCACTTTAATCAGTTTGTGTGATAACGAATTTTTCGTTCAACAATTGAAAATGGAATGAATTTTTTGCAAGTATGCTTAACTGTTATGGCATTACTAAGATGCATTTATGGACGATTCCTTCTTAGTATTCTCAATAATTTTTCTTGCCAAAATAATCACGTGCCTAGAAAATGTTTTCAGTTTTTTCTATGTATGTATGTTGGTAATTCGCCATGGGTGCACGGATTCACCGCAGTTTCTGCCTAAGTATGTGCTCACATGCATTCTTTAGATTATTTAGTTCGATGAATCTAAAATGCAGTGCGCCACCATACCCGGACCCCATGGCTTCATATGAACTGTT
This sequence comes from Uranotaenia lowii, assembly GCF_029784155.1. Classification (NCBI taxonomy): domain Eukaryota; kingdom Metazoa; phylum Arthropoda; class Insecta; order Diptera; family Culicidae; genus Uranotaenia; species Uranotaenia lowii. Next base: position 428,113,482 of record NC_073692.1, read on the forward strand.
ATGGAGTGAATGTATTGGGTGTGTTGATGTAGGTATATTTTAGAAGAACGAGTTAATCAGGTGGGCTAGTTTACTTACAAGTATTCCGGCATCCGTGTATATACCTGGCCAGCTGGCAACTGATTGAACAATCCTATTACCGTCAAACGGGGCATCATGCAACAGCGGGGTTCGATGCTACATTTATATAACACCACATCGAATCAATTTTTAATATAACGTATTGTAATAAAGTTATCATTTAATGATTACAAAATGATGGTGACATAATTTCTCACATCTTAGGCTAGTTTTTTTAAGTTTTTTATTTTTATATAAAATTTGAAAAATTGAGCAATAAATGTACAAAGTTTAACATTTTTTGATGCCGAAAAAAACTGTACCCAGTATGACGGATTGGCTTGATAAAATAACCTACAAACTTTATACTGGTTTCCTCATGTTATACCAACACTGTTGGTATGAAAATATTTTTCGAACAATCGCCCAATTTTTTTAAATAAATATTTTTATAATTCAGTTAGGTGTCTGGGGTTGAATGCAACAAAATGCAAATCAAAGAAATACTTTGTAAATCTCGTTTCCATATGTTGGAATATGAACGTTTTGCATCACGCGTTTGTTAACATTGAAATTTCATTCATTTAATCATTTATTTTAATGATTTCAGCTTTTAGAACTTTTCGAAGTATTATTTAACCCCTAAATGTATGCAGCATCCTTATTTTCAGAAAAAAAATATGAAAATTAGTTTTTAGAGACCCAAAAACTACTGGAATTGGTGTTTTCATGCGTAATGATTTTCAGGGCATCGCAAATATATGAAAAACTATAAATTTTTGTACGTGTTCATAAGATTTTTCATTAAAAACAAAGTTTGTTGCAAGTTACCCCTTTTTCTAAGGAGGGTGAAAATCGCATGTTTTTAGATAATTAAAAATAACTGAAGAAACCAATATTTTTTCTAACTACGCCAACTTGATATCTCATCATCCTTAAAACTTTTGATGCATAAGGGGTAGGATTAATAGCGAACATAAGTTTTTTAGAAGCCATTGAAGTTGAAAATTGTTGCATGTTGCCCCAGTTGACGGTATATAGTCAGTTATAGAATGAAACACATCGTACCTGTCGGCCGCTTATGGGACTCGAACCCAAAGGTTTTTTTTCCGATACCGGGAATTGAACACAAGTCCACCTGGCATACCAATACCAGACTCGCGCCAGCCTATCCGCTAGACCACGAATTTCAATAAAGGCTTTCGCAGAAGGCAATTTGAGGCAGGAAAAACAACTGTTTGTATCAAATGGATATAATTTTTTTTCCAAACGACTATAACGAAGATTTCGATATCAAAGCTGAATATTGAGATGGGGTTGAGTTGTAGAGTAAGGTGGGGTAAAAGTACGTTTTGAGATTATCACAAACCGGAACAGTGAAATTAAAAACACTGGCGTGGATTGATAATGATTTGGACTGCCTACATATAGACATAATTTTTTTTCGTTTTGTTAAGTTGAAAAGACTTCCAAAAATGAGATGAAGTTGTTTTTTTTGCATAAATGATGTAATATTTGAAGAAACGGCAAATCTGTTGAAGCAATCGAAAATTCTTGTGTTCAATGAAAGTGTTAATATGTCTATTGAGTTGTTTTTAATAACTATCGAATGCCGAAGAAGGAATTTCATTAATGTGTCTCTGCTTTGCACAATAAACTTTGAATCAGGAAATGGAGAAATCTTAAAGGGGCAAAAGTACGAACCGCAAATGGGGCAAAATAATCTACCGAAGTAAATCTGAACGGAAAGGTTTTGCTTTATTTAAAAATGCTCTTCAAACACCAGCGTTCCTACAAGAGAACTGGATTTTTTCATCCTGTTGAAGCTTAGCTTAGCTTGTTTGACTACTCACATCCACCTTAAATCATTAAGTCCGAAATGCTTTATTTAGTCTTCAAAAATACTACCATTTTCTCATGGTTTCAATTAAAAATATTATATTATATTGTATCAAATCATTCAATGCATTTCGAATTTCATGATCGCTGGCGTGGCTATAAGTAAAACGCATCGCCAATGGTTGTTACTCTGTGATTAGTTAAAATTTTTAGTCCAAGAAAGGAATTTACCGTATATGTCAGAAAATTTTCTCGCCTCCGGCGGAATTTAATGCTAAATAGCTAAAAGCCTAAGACATTTCATTTTAAGACGTTTCCAAATTCATACTAATGTTTAATTGTAAGTTTCACTTTGTAATACAATAGATCATCTGTATTAAAATTCAGAGATTGTAAATTCAGAGTTTTAAGCTAACAAAATTCATTCATCGAATACTTACATTACACGTCGACAAATTGCATGGTAGTAATGTGACAGGCGTTTAATACTTACGATAGTCATCAGAATTAGCCAAAAAATAGATTAACTTCAGTTTTATTATTATCATTTTGATTATCAAAAAACGGCATTATCTACATTTATTCTGTTAATTATAATTATTCTACAAGAAACAAATTTTAGCTTAAATTTTGTTTTGTATTTTTTATTTTTCTAATAGGTACTCAACTCCACATTCAAAAGGTTTCTAATAAATTTCACAAAGCCACAAAATTCACCTCTTTCATTTTTAATATAACGTTTAAATGTGTACAAATCATATAAGAAAAATCGGATTTTTTTCAGAAAATTTAAAACTTTAAGAAAAAAAAATCAATAAAGGTTTAAATTTTATTATTAACTTTTTCTAAGACCGCAAGGTATTTTAATTTCTGCGAAAAAAGTTAGACAAGTTTTCTGAAACCTTTGCATTGGTATGATATTTGTCCAATTGTTAAAAACTGTTTAATTTATTAATTTTAGATTATTTTTCATCATCATGTTCAAAATATTTTTGCTTCTTAATCAAATAAATAAACAAATTCAGAGTCAGTTTTTGTTCGTTCATTTGGTTTCTAAGGTTATCAGTTATCAATGATTGATTTAACTAAACACTGATTGATTTGAAAACTTATACACTCTATATCATCAAAATTAGAAGCGATAGATAAAATCTGTGTGAAGAATAAAGATTCAGAAAAATCAGGAAATTTCTGAAAAATTCGAAATCTACCAAATTAACAATGAAATTAACAAAAAATGCTGTTTTCTTAAGCTATAAATTTTTATTGAAAACAAATTCTTCTTCAAAGCTTATGTGTTTGATTTTCATATCTCGTTTGTATTTTTTTTTTAAACTTCACCGAGTTTTATTGTATAGTTCTTTAAAATTTTCAAATAAATTTTGAAGGAACGATTATAATTTTTTGATTTAATAAAAATTTTGTCTTTGTTTTTTAATTCTGAATTTTTGTTTTCTGAAAACAAAATATTCATATTTCATCAAGAAAAAACACAATTTCTACTCACACTCTTCCTAAAAACAAGACCTTGTCACGACTCAGTATTTTAATTGGCAGCAAAGAAAAAATTTCCGGGCTCGAAATTCTAAACTATCTGATAGGCATTTAAAGAATTATAAACGTTTTACTTATTGTTATTTGTTTTCAATAGTCTTTTTTGAATCGACCATGATTTTTTAGTTTATCAATAAAAAATTTGAAAAATAATTAGAAGTAGCAACTATAAAGCAAAA
>NC_073692.1:428117613-428142613 GCF_029784155.1 Uranotaenia lowii
GATGTAATATTAGACTTTTTTCAAAAATAGGATAGAAATAAACTGTTTTGATGTAATTTTACATTGCATCATGCAAAAATAAACCGGTCAATGAAATTTATGTCACAAACAGTGTAAAATTAGATCTGTTTGATTTAAAATTGAATGTAAATATTCAACTTCTGCCTTTTTATATTTCCTTAGTTTGCGCACAAAGTAAACAAGTCGAAAAATTATTCGGAAACGGGTCGATTAAAGGCGTAGCTACCTACAGCAGCACTTCTAGAGTCTTTTAAAGTCGTAGGTATACGTGAAATGAGGAATGCGGTTGAAACTGACTAGTTTTTTCTCCATTACAGCAAGGTCAGATTTTTGCGCAAAAAGCTGATATCCGGACAGTTATTATCCGGAGAAACTTTTGTCATTCAAGTGTCCAAGTGCTGACCGAAAGATCATGATGTTCCGGAACCATTCAAAGATACTGATGGCGCTGATCTGTAAAAACATCCCCGTGCTGGGAATCATCGGATGCAACAACAATTCCAGCTTGACACTTTCCGTGATGGTGTTTTAATTTTCAGTTTTGAAAATAAATGTGAATTAAAAATAATACATGTGAGCGTATTCATTTAAAGACAAAAGCAAAAACCTCAATATTTAGCAAAAATATCACTATTTACGATAATAAATTTAAAAATTTACATCCCTGTGTATTTTTACACGACGGTTTTCGTGATCCGATCTCGTGCATTGATTTCAATCTAAATTTACACGCCTCAAAAATTACATCCTTGAAAAAAATAAACCGTGATAGAATTTTACATCAAAATCAATGTTCCGTTTTCGTGCATCGTTTTCGATCTAAATTTACACGAATTTTTCTTGCTGTGTATAAAAGACGAAACGTCAAATGTTTAAGTACGTGTCAAACACATGAATAAAAAAGGGTCTCTTTTGATTCCTGCACTCGACCGAACAACACCTCTTTCCAGACCGTGTCCGAAACCTCTAAATTAATACAGACAAGTAAAACTTTCTTATCAGACCTTGAGTGTCAATTTGTTTCTCAACCAATTTTTTAAAAATTTTAGAAACTTCCTATGCAACTCAAATATGTTTCTCAGACAATATTCAGCTACAACACCTCAGTTTTCCGTTATTCAAAGTCTAATAAAAAAATGTGAATATACATGCTTCGGAAAAAGACTTTAATCATGCTCAAAAAAAAATTCACTTAGTGTCCGAGAAAGCTGAAGTTAGAAGCTATACCTACGTTGCGCAAAAGGATATTATTTTTTTGAAATGTTTAAGAATATTTTTGTAAAATATCGCAGCGCTTATGTAATTACACCAATAGAACCGGTATGAAATGGCCTTCCATATTTAGCACACCGAATATTAAAAATTCATACAATAACAGATTTGTCAAATTTTTCAAATTACATTGGATAATTTATAAAACATCCAACAGTAATAATTACAATTATTGTTAAAAACTTCCCGGATTTTACCCGAGTTTATTCACATTATTTGCCAACTTGAATAAAAAAAACTCAAATTCCCCTTGAAACAATTTAGTTTTTATCCTTATAGATACGATCTGATCGCCTGCTGATGTAGATCGATGAAATATTTAAATTTCAAGTAATTTTCTTTCACATTCCTTTTGACACTCCAGGAACTCTAACCGGTGAAATTTTCTGTAACGGATGAGGGTTAATAGGTTTCGTTTCGTTTTCTTTAACAACGAGCTCTTGTTTACTGGCTATTCGAAACATCATATTGAGACGAGGTACTCCTCTAGACATTATAAGTGACCAAGGTACTTATTTCAAAGGAGCATGTAATAATAGTTAATGCAACACTCGGTCTGTATGACAGCAGTCAAAGACTTAAATAAATAAATAAATAAGCAAGCATATACGATGATGTTAATCAAAACCGATTAATTGCCTAGTTCACCACCTCTGAAACGAAATGGTCTTTTAACTTTCCTGCTACGGGAGAATCTGAGAGAGGTTAAAAAGATTTTGATTGACGTACCTACCTCCAAAACAACGCCTTCCAAGTGACGAAATTCTATGGAATGCCCTAGTCGAAATTAGGTATACGTAATTGTTAATGTTTATTGTTAGGAGTACGTGAGCCTGTCAGTTGTAAACTATAGTTCAGGTTAAGGATATGTCAATATCGTAAATTTTAGACCTTTGATAACCTATGTTCCTGTCGACGACGAAAAAATGTCAGCTATGACACCGAACAGTTTTCTCCAGAATTCATCATCAGCCTGTAAGCTACTCGTGGCAAAGTTCACAAGCCATTGCCAACATGTTTTGAAAAAGATGAATAGCATAAACCTCGCCCGTTCCACCATGGTTCGGTTCAACCTTTCCACCAGTCCATTTTACTCCGGCGTGTATTCCGTCGTTGTTTGATAACGGATTCCCCGATGACGCAGACGATTTTGAAGTTGCTTGTTGATAAATTCCTTGCCATTGTCCGTTTTCACCTTTTTGACCGTTTGGTTTGCTGATTTTTCCTGCTGGAAATAGTTGAAAACTCTACGAGACTTATCGTCAGTAAAAATCCGGTAGTAACGGCTGCCACCGAGCGATTTATTGCTCTAACGACTGCATTTCGGGGGACCACAATCACGCTTAGAAGCGTGGGGATAATTAACGATTGATGCATCTTAGACGACTATCTTTTCGGAATAGATTTGATAAGCTAAATATATCAAGATTTCACGGGAAAACACGAATTTCGTAGCGCATGATAAGATTATCGAGTAATGAGAGTCAATAAACAATTATACACACTACACAGCAATCTGTCACTGTTTATAATAGTAGCAAATACACCATCACCTCATACAATAAAATCGCTTATCGTTAGCAGACCAATTCTAATAAATATTCGCTTAATCAATTATTGATAACCATCTGGCACCTATAAATAAAAACGTTTTGGACCACCTACGAGTTGCTCAGTTCTAGGGGGGCATCTGCTCTGTTAATTTTGGTTTTTGGTTCATGGTTGAAGCAAATATGTTTGTATGGATACTTGCCGCCCTGGCAGTTTCTGTTAGCGCCCAGTGGGATCCCCATTTTGCGCCAGGACACAGCACAATCGTCCATTTATTCGAATGGAAATGGAACGACATAGCCCTGGAGTGTGAACGTTTTCTTGGCCCGCGAGGATTTGGTGGAATTCAGGTTGGTAGAGAAAGAATTTATATAGATATGTGAGGAGTGATTTTTCATTGTGCTCAATTATGTTACATCTCAAGGTATCGCCACCAAATGAAAATGTGATCGTTCAACAACCCGGAAACCGTCCATGGTATGAGCGCTATCAACCGCAATCTTACAAACTCATCACGCGTTCCGGAGATGAGGCAGCATTTGCTGATATGGTGCGTCGGTGTAATAATGTTGGTGTTAGAATTTATCCTGATATCATCATCAACCACATGGCCGCACACCCTGGCTTGGCAGAAGGCACTGGAACCGGAGGCTCGGTTGCCAATCCTGGATTGCGAGATTTCCCTGCGGTACCTTATGGTCCATCTGACTTCAATCCATCCTGTTCGATCAACGATTGGAACAACATTTATGAGGTTCGAAATTGCGAATTGGTAGGACTGCCAGATTTGAATCAGGCTGTCCCATGGGTTCGGGATAGGATTGTGGATTTCTTGAATCATTTGATCGATTTGGGTGTAGCAGGATTCCGCGTGGATGCTGCCAAACACATGTGGCCTGGAGATATGGAAATTATCTTCAACAGATTGAACAACTTAAACACAGCTCATGGTTTCGCACCCAATTCACGAGCTTTTATGGCACAAGAAGTTATTGACAGAAGTGGAACTGAACCTATTCGATCATTCCACTACACTCACCTGGGAACGGTAACGGAATTCCGATTTTCAGATTACATGGCACGACAATTCGGTGGTCATGATGCTCTGGCTTGGCTTAGGAACTTCGGCGAAGGCTGGAATATGTTGCCTTCGAGGGATGCTTTGGTTTTTGTAGACAATCATGATAATCAACGAGATCATGCTCTGTCGTATAAGGTGCCTAGACCTTATAAAATGGCAACCGCTTTTGCAGCAGCTTATCCTTATGGACAACTACGGATCATGAGTTCATTTGCGTTCGAACGCGGAGATCAAGGACCACCAGCTGATGCTAATGGAAATCTAATCCCACCTAGCATCAATGCTGATAACACTTGTGGCAATGGATGGATTTGCGAACATCGTTGGAGACAAATTACCAATATGATTAAATTTAGAAACCTTTGCTGGGGAACCTCCCTACAAAACTGGTGGGACAATGGTCAGAACAAGATTGCATTCGGACGAGGCAATTGCGGCTTTATTGCATTCAATAATCAGAATGCGGACTTTTTGGAGGTTCTTCAAACTGGTTTGCCACCTGGTATTTACTGCGACATCATCTCCGGAGACGTGGTGAACCATGCTTGCACCGGAAAGACCGTAACTGTCCTTGCTGATGGTCGTGCTTCCATCCATATTCCTCAGTCTGGGGAAGACGGTGTGGTCGCATTCCATATTCAGGTAAATATTTCTATATATTTTGACCAAACGGATTGGTAAATATGATTAATTGCTTTGTTTTTTTTTTTGCAGTCTCGCCTTTAAATACTGACCAAAAAATTGGATTACTGACATTGTGGGACGTGGTTCACTGTCAAAAAAATAATTCTATGTTCTACACCAGCTGAAATAAATAAAAATGAGTTGAAGCTTTTACTGACTATTTTTTTACGTTGGAAATTCTTTTTATAAATGACTAAAGAAAGCTCCTGTTTCTTGTTTGAATAACAGCTCAATCAACCTGCATTCAAAGCTTCAATATATACTTATAATACGACCCTTTAATCACTATCTTCCTTATAGCTTGAAACTGGTTATTGCGGCATTTGACTGATTTTTAATGTAATGAAGTTTGGGAAATGTTTGAATGTGTAAATATTATCTAATATTTTTCTTTCGTAAAAACAGATCAGTTATTCTCCTACATTGATCTAGTAGAACATTCACCACTAAGCTACAAAAACTGAAACCAATAACAATACATTTAAAATTAGGAAAAAAGCTAAATTTGGATCCATTCAATTCAATACTTCTTTTACCATCTGGAAAACGCCTTTTCTTGAGGTTGACCCAAATTCTTTGAAAATTGGTATTTTAGTCGAAGAAATATCAAGCCCCTTTGGAATCGATCGGTACCCCCTACTCTATTTTTTTTTTAACTTAAAATTTACATGAGTTTACTCTCTGGAGCCACCGCCTTTTCAATTCCTACTCTTAAAGCTATATAATAATTCAATATAGCAAAAAAGCTCTATTTAAATTCAAACAACACTTTTGCAACCATCTGGAACAGGGCTGATCTTATTTCTAACCTAAATTGAAGATTTATAGAATATTTATGCAAAACTGAGTCCCTTCCAAATCAGTCGTGACCCGCATCAGATGTACCAAACCTAGCAGTGGAATCAAGTCCACAGCTTTTTTTTTGGAATTTAAATTACTCTCTGGAGCCATCACTCAGTCATTTAATTTGTAGCCCATGTGTTTCGACGACGCATCATGACCGCCATAGGTCTTTCCTTTCACAAAACATCCTCTTATTTTCTTTCTCCTGTTCAATCTTATCAAACGAAGATTACTTGAAATTTGAAAAAAACGTAAACAATATATTTGCAAATGCTGTGCGTAGAGGGTTTTTTAAACTAAACTGAGAATCAACAAGGTTTCTCTCTGGAACCACGACCATTTTTTCACTGGATTGGATCTTATTTTGTTGGTCCTATTCTTGTGTACATTAGACCCAAGAATAGACCACAGATACAGGTGCTCTAAATCATGGGCGGCCGAGATGTTTACCAAAATTATTTTGAAGTTAGCGGACAGCAGAAATTGAATTTCTTTAAGAAAGTTTCACATTATAGATCCGTCAGTCGGCACATTGAAGTTCAAAAATATTAGCATTTTCCAGTCTTTAGGATTCAAAAACAGTATGGAACGCGGGCCAAATGGATTTTGACTATTGAAGACCTCCGAATTTATGCAAACGTTTTTTTTTTGGTTTAAAAAGCCCACAGAGGTGGATACATTACGCGAAATTTTCATTAAAAATTCAATTTTTGCTGTCCGCTAGCTTAAAAATAAGGCAATTTTGGTTAAAATTTTGGACACCCATGATCTAAACAGTATCATAGATTGAACTTTTAAATTTGTTAGTGGTTTTATTCAGATATTTGTGTGAAAATCCATCAAGTGCTTAACCAGATTGACTCCAATGAAGGTGTCCATCGATCAAAGTAGGCTTTACGGGGGTGCGCATAAAATATGTGAAATTAGATTTCTACAACCAACTTCTGAATCCTGGCCATCACACAAATTAAAAACACAAATCATAATCAAAGTTTCAAATCAATGCGTTTTCCGGTAAGTCATTAATAAATCATCCAAAATTATGTTCCTTATTCTGAACTAAAAATTCGCTTGAAAATAAATTTACAAATATGAATCAATATTTCCGTTACTCCAGCAAACGAATATGATTAAAAAAAATTCGAATTAAACCATAATATAAACCTTAAGCTTTAAGAATGAGTGCATGTAAAAAAATAACACAAAAAATATAACACCAGATTAAAAAAAAAAAAATTATTCAAACCAATATAATATCAGGTCGAAAATTAACCATGATTATAAATAAAAGAGAACAAAGAATTAAAGAGCTTATTTTGACAAATTTTGGAGCGTTGAGTTTTATCTATCAGCTTTTGTTTTCGAAATATCTTAAAAAAAGGTAAAATTCTTTAAAAAAAATTTGTACTCTTTTTATGCAAAACTGAAGCACATTAGAGATATTATAGAAACATAAATTTTTGACTCAATGATAAACTTTCCCGAAGACTGCGAGTATTGACTTATGTGAAAAAAATTATTGAAGCTTTCTTTTTGTAAATTTTTCCCAAACCTAAAAAAATGAGGACTTAAGTTTTCATGTAAATTCATTAGCTTACAAGACACTTTGATCAGATTTACTAAAAACTAATCAGTTATTAAAGCACCAATCATCTTAATTTACATTTATTTTCTTAATTTACAAGTTTAGGGTTGATTTTAAAATTTCGCTGTACTATCTTGAATTTGAAAATATATTTAATCACGACTAGAATACTAGAAATATCAACTATCGATCAGAAATTTCCATTTTGAACTTAACAGATTTTTTTTTAAAAAAACATAGATAACTGATAATTAAATTTAATGTATAAAAAAGAGAAAAAATGAATATTAAATAAAATTATCAAGTACAGGTTAAATAGTTTAAAATTCTAAGCTCTGAACTTTTATTTTACAGTAAGTTGAGATATTAGTTCCTGGAAAGGACAAAAGGTATAATCTCTGTTTTTCTTATTAAAAATTAAGATTTATACGCTTGAAGAAGATTATATTTTAAGAATACAAAAATTTAGAATTGAAAAACATAGAAACACTCATCAAAAATATTACAAAAAATCAAAAAGTTTGACTATAAATTCTGGCAAATTTATTTAAAAATCAAAACAAAATATTAAGATGAAAAAGATAAGTTTTTAAATATTTTTTGTTTAATAAAATCGTCGAACCATTTAAAAATAAATTTATAGAATTCAACTGGTAACTCAAGAGAACAATACATTAGTGCTTATTTTTTAATGACTGATTTGGTAGATTTTGACGTCCTGAACTCATATCTTTCGTCAAATTTTATCAATCAACTCAAATTTTGCTAATATGGAGTTTATAAGCTTAAAAGTAAATCAGTTTTGAAAAAAAGTTTCCGAATTTGTTACTTCATTAGATTTAGAATGAATACTTTAATGATGATCCCAGTTTAGTCAAAATTTGGAAAGATATTATTACAAGTACTTCTGATCTTACTGAAAAAAGAAAATAAAAAAGGTTTAATTTTATTTAACAAATTTTTTGAAACCTGCAAAACGATTTGATTTACTTAAAAAAATAACCAAAATTCTATTTAGTTTGAAACTAATAAACATTCATTAAAATTCTCTTCTGATACAGAATGGGGTAATCAAAAAAGAAAACTTCTATCACTTTTATTTTTGCAAATACCTTGCTGTCTTGGAGAAAGTTGATAAATAAAAACCTTTATTTTAAAATTTGTTGCAATGTTTTAAAGTTTTGTCAAAAAGTTAGAAGTTTCTTAAACGATTTTGACTTATTTTTAAAAGTTATTTTTAAAATCCAAAATTTATAGAAAAAATCATTGCATATTTGAATTCAGGGCATCCAGAGTAATCAAAAGAAGCTCTCAAATTATTTGCACTTCGGAAAAACTTGGCTTTGTGCATTTAAATAAAAGAACAAAAAATAAAATGTAGTTCAAAATTCGTTTCTTGAAGAATGTTTGATATCAGCATAACATTTGTACTACTAATTTCTTGATAAATACTTCCTAATTCCTAATTACCTATTCTTAGGACGAGGAAGTGTTTCTGTGTGTCAAGATTTTAGTTTCAATACAGAACAATTATCAACTTATAAGGATTGTATCCCATTTACCCGAAAACCATTGCCCAGAATGAATTTTTCCCAGAATGACAAATACCCGAAATCAAACCCCAGAATGAACCATTTCCCAGAAAAAAATTCCCCAGAATGCACCATTTACCAGAAATTTTTTTCCCAGAATGGACCATTTCCCAGATTTTTTTTCCCCAGAATGGAACATTTACCAGAATGGCACAAATCCCAGATTTTTTGCCCTAGTATATTTATTTGTTTTTTTTTTCTAATGAATTCTTGAATATTTCATATGATTCGAAATTAATATTTTCAAAATGATTTTTTAAATGAAACTACGACTTTGAAATTTTCCAACTAAATTTATTTTAGAACCAATATTGTGATTTGTTTATGGTTTGGGTACTTTAATTGATTCAATGCTTACCATGGTCCTTTAAAAAACCGTTTTGGTATCCGAATCCTCACGCTGCGCGTTCGAACTTGAAAGACGTTTTGTCCTTCACGCTGTCGCGTGGCGGACGGGGCTAAGGGATCACCCCTAGCTTTCACGCAGACCTAGGAAGCTCCGGCAGACCTAGACCAATGTCTTAGGGCCGCCGCTTCCGACGGCGGGTCGGCGGCCTCCTCGGATTTGGGAGCTTCGGCGGCTTTGTGCCGCCTCAACCCCTTCATCCTCGTTGGTTGCGGCCTTGCCGCAAAAGAATAAAGTTATGAAACCCCATTTTTTTGTAACAATTCCTTTTTTTTAAATAATTTCTAGTAAGGATAAATGTTTTCAATTTTCTGGGAAATGGTCCTTCTGGCGAAAAAATTTCTGGTACATGGTTCATTCTGGTGAAAAAATTTCTGGGAAATGGTAAATTCTGGCAAAAAATTTTCTGGGGAATGGTTCGTCTGGGGAAAAAAAATTCTGGGGAATGGTTCTTTCTTACGATTGGAATTCTGGGGATTTTTCATTGTGGGCAATGGTTTTCGGGTAAATGGAGTATGTACAACCACTTATAAGTGCCAAAAGTAATCATGAACTAAATCCCGCCGGAGGCGATCCAATTTTCTGACGCGTTTGAAAACCCTTATTTTGTTCTACGGTAAATTCTTTACTTCATCTGAAAACTGTACTTCGAAAAAATCTCCATGGGAGGGTTAAAACCCCTAACCCCGCCCCCCCGTTCGCACGGCCTTGGGTGAAATCATACGAGGAGGATCTTAAAACATCTAACGGTGAGAACAAATTTGAATTAAAGCGAAAATTACTATGATGAGTTAAATATGCGACATCCGAAGGATTTCGCTTGATTGGAGATGATCAATTTTCGCTCTGCAGCCCAGAAAAATAAAATACGATTCTCAAATCGTGTCAAACTGCAGCAATTTTAGAAAAAAATCAAAATCGAACTGGCAGATCTACAGCCAGCTATTTTTCATTGACAAGTATCGCCTAGATTTTCCGAAGAAGATCGAGGAAAAAAATGTTGAAAAATTCGATATCTTGTATGAACTTGGATCAGGAATCGTGCCATAACGACAAAACTCTCGTGGAGTGATAAAAAGTCTACGATACCATTTTTGCGGAAGGAGTAAAACCTGCTAGAATGCTTCAAGTTTTTTTAAAGGTAAAACTCCATGAAATAAAGAACGTCATTAGGAAAGGTAGTTTTGTAAAATGGGCGGTTCAAAGTGTGGAATGTACAGATAGCGCACGTGTCGCCCAAAAATTAAATGCACCTCGCACGCATTTTTCAAGTTTGAAAATATTGAATAAGTTTTTTAGGATTATCTGAAGTAGGGATTTTCATAACTTTGCATCTATTTTCACTAGACTTTTCTCGCTTTTTTCCAATTGATTAGTTTTTTTTAAGTATCATATTAAAGTGATATTTTTGACGATTTAGATTTTTTCTTATACACAGTTGAGCTAACATATTGTTTTTATTACGTACTTTATATGAATCGAGCATAACATGTTTAATGACTAACAACTTTTCGAACGTAAGCCATCTAAGCACCTTTCAATCAAAGCCCATTGGGTAGTATTGGCGCTATTTAATCTTCCAATTGATAAGCCCAATCAGATCTTTGTTATAAACCGTTTCGGCCCATTACAACTTTGCAGTCTGCAGTAAACGTTTTCTCCCCAAAGGAGGGTCGAAAACTTCCGCGATGATTATTTGGATAATAGCTACGTTGATAGTTTCTGCCAGTGCCCAGTGGGATCCGCATTTCGCCCCAGGTCACAGTACGATAGTTCATTTGTTCGAATGGAAATGGAGCGAAATTGCTCTGGAGTGCGAACGCTTTCTGGGACCCCAGGGTTTCGGAGGGATACAGGTGAGTGAGAGTATTTAGTTTAAGTCATCTCTAGTTAAGTTGAATGTTTTATTGCTACTAGGTATCGCCACCGAATGAAAATGTGATTGTTCAACAACCTGGAAACCGTCCGTGGTGGGAACGCTATCAACCGATATCGTACAAACTGATCACGCGTTCCGGAGATGAGGCAGCATTTGCTGATATGGTGCGGCGGTGTAATAACGTTGGTGTGAGAATTTATCCTGATATCATTATCAATCATATGGCACGTGATCCGAAATCTGGTCAAGGTACTGGAACCGGAGGCTCGCTAGGCAATCCTGGTTTGCGAGATTTCCCCGCAGTTCCTTTCACTTCGCTGGATTTCAACCCATCATGTCATATCACCGATTGGAACAATGCCTATGAGGTTAGAAACTGTGAACTAGAAGAACTGCCAGATTTGAATCAAGCTAATCCTTGGGTCCGGGATAGGATTGTGGATTTCTTAAACCATTTAATCGATTTGGGTGTAGCAGGATTCCGCGTGGATGCTGCCAAGCACATGTGGCCTGGAGATTTGGAAATAATCTTCAACAGGTTGCACAACTTGAATACAGCTCATGGTTTCGCACCCAACTCGCGAGCTTTTATGGCACAAGAAGTTATTGATAGAAGTGGATCAGAACCTATACGATCATCTCATTATACTCACCTGGGAACGGTAACGGAGTTCCGATTTTCTGATTACATGGCGCGACAATTCGGTGATCATGATGCCCTAGCCTGGCTTCGAAACTTCGGTGAAGGCTGGAATATGTTGCCTTCGAGAGATGCTTTGGTCTTTGTGGATAACCATGACAATCAACGAGATCATGCCCTTACGTACAAAGACCCTAGGCCTTACAAAATGGCAATTGCGTTCGGTGCAGCTTATCCTTATGGGCAGCTTCGAGTAATGAGCTCATTTGCATTTGATTATAGAGATCAAGGACCACCAGCCGATGCCAATGGAAATCCCATCCCACCTAGCATCAATGAAGACAATACTTGTGGCAATGGATGGGTTTGCGAACATCGTTGGAGACAAATTTACCATATGGTTAAATTTAGAAATCTTTGCTGGGGAACCTCTCTACAAAATTGGTGGGATAATGGCCAGAACAAGATCGCATTCGGTCGAGGCAACTGTGGCTTTATCGCATTCAACAATCAGCTCAATACAGACTTTTTGGAGGTTCTTCAAACGGGTCTACCGGCTGGTGTTTATTGTGATATCATATCTGGAGATAAACTGAACCATGCTTGTACCGGTAGAAGTTTCACTGTCCTTGCCGATGGCCGCGCCTCGATCCACATTCCGTACAACGGTGAAGATGGAATGGTTGCATTCCACATCGAGGTAATTAAAAATTATAACCTTCACTTGAGCAACTTTAAGATTTTTGTTTTATTACAGTCCCGTTTATAAGTTCACATTGATACCCAATTAAGTTCTTCAAAAACATCACAGTTATAGGAACACCACATATCGGCACAAAGCTTAGAACAGAAGAGAAGGCTGAACGGTAAAATCCTGTTGTATTTTCGCCTGAAACAAAATTTCAGTATTGAATAAATTTGAATAAATCGTTTGTATGCTCCAAAATTACCTTTTAAACAGAACCAGAACACATTCCAAAAAAATAAGCTTCGAACATGGAAGACTGCCACACCGGGTGATGGGGCCGTTTGCCAGAACCTTGTCCAAGCCGCAGGGTAACCAGTGGTCCGGAATCTTAAATGAGTTGCAGATTCGCAGACACGTTTCCAGTAGGGTTGATGGGCTGTTGGTCACCTTCGCACGATGACTTAACGTCACATCCGATGGAAAGCTGAGATGGCGAGCGACTTTTTCACAGTTGATAAGCTGAAAGCGGTTGAGCGGTTTGTGCGAACTGTTGAGTTTACGAAAACATTACAAACTTTGTTCACATTGAATGGATTGACGATGTCATGTTTCGATAACTTCAAAGCAAAAACTTATTCAATTTTCTCATTTTGATTCATAATGGAAGAAACTTTTCTTTTCTACTTTTTAGTTGTTGTAGGATTGAAATTTTCATTTTAAAAACATGTTTTTTGCAACAGTTATTTATGGAATTGCGCAATATTATCAAACATTCAAAAATGACAAAAAAGACAAAAATGACAATAATCACAAAAATGACAAAAATGACAAAAATGACAAAAATGACAAAAATGACAAAAATGACAAAAATGACAAAAATGACAAAAATGACAAAAATGACAAAAATGACAAAAATGACAAAAATGACAAAAATGACAAAAATGACAAAAATGACAAAAATGACAAAAATGACAAAAATGACAAAAATGACAAAAATGACAAAAATGACAAAAATGACAAAAATGACAAAAATGACAAAAATGACAACAATGACAAAAATGACAAAAATGACAAAAATGACAAAAATGACAAAAATGACAAAAATGACAAAAATGTCAAAAATGACAAAAGTGACAAAAATGACAAAAATGACAAAAATGACAAAAATGACAAAAATGACAAAAATGACAAAAATGACAAAAATGACAAAAATGACAAAAATGACAAAAATGACAAAAATGACAAAAATGACAAAAATGACAAAAATGACAAAAATGACAAAAATGACAAAAATGACAAAAATGACAAAAATGACAAAAATGACAAAAATGACAAAAATGACAAAAATGACAAAAATGACAAAAATGACAAAAATGACAAAAATGACAAAAATGACAAAAATGACAAAAATGACAAAAATGACAAAAATGACAAAAATGACAAAAATGACAAAAATGACAAAAATAACAAAAAAATACAAAAATTACAAAAAATGACAAAAATTACAAAATTACAAAAATGGCAAAAATAACAAAAATGACAAAAATAACAAAACTGACAAAAATAACAAAACTGACAAAATTGACAAAAATGATAAATATGACAAATTTATAATTTAAATCCAAACCTACTTATTATTATCGGCTTTTAACGATCTAAGGTTTTACTTGAGGAAGACCACAGAAATTGGTAGAAACATCGAGCATTTCAAATAAAAAGTTGTTTAATCAAAATCTTTGACTGTAAAAAGCCGAAAATATAATTAGTCCATTGGATTTTTTCTAATTTAAGTATATCAGAATCAATAGTATATAATTTGGATAATTTTAATTGGAAAAGTTCTTCCTGTTCCTGTGTTCCGGATGTCTCTGCGTTCTCTGCTCCATGGTAGGCCCAACCACTTTGTGTTTTTGATCATTTTAATGTTAAATTATTAAAGACATGAACAACAAGAAGAATAATAAGATACTTTTATTATTCTTTGGGACTCAGACTTAAGTTCTGGCTATGGAAGTACGATAAGTGCTTAGTGAAGTCGCGAATGCCATATAGATGGTAAACGACTATAATCGAAACAAAAAAAATCCCTCCTTGTCACGGAAGAAGAGTTGAGTATAGAATATTTCATGGCCTTAGATATGTTCTATAGTTCATAGAATCTATTCACATAAAAAAATGTAAATAGCACTAACTACATATTAACAGTTACTGTAAATTTCAATAAATGCGAATAGTTAGCTCATGCCTAATACTTTTGTCTAACAGGGTACATCATATTTTGATTTCGCTGAGGTTCCGATTTATTTCCGTGTTGAAGTTTTTCTAAAACGATTTTTTAATCAAATAAATACTCACCCTCTGAAATCCGTAGAAGTGTACAAGCTGTAGTCCGGGGGCAAATATTTCTCCAGCACTAAAGGGTAGTGACTCAGTGGTAAATTGTTGAATAGTCTCACCAGTTTCGGAGTGCCTTCGTTCATCAAATTGGGAAGCAGAAACAGATTACACCGTTCTGCCGATATAAACTCCAGCTGAGGCAATGTGAAGATCTTGGTGGGAATCTCTAGAAGACCGTAATTTTCATCCAGCAAAAGTTCTTTCAACTCAACACAATTCGCTAGTTCGATTGGAATGACGGTTAATTTGTTCCTGGCCAGTTCTAAGCATTCTAGCTTTGCGAGTTCGCCCATTTCTTAAAAGAGACAATTTGTGTTAAGTAGATTCGTTTGGGCGACTCACGATTCATATACCTTTCGGTAAACAGCTTAGTTGATTATCGTTGAGCTTAAGCCGCGTCAGGTTGCGTAGCTGTCCGAATGTATTCGGCAGGATTTCCACACTATTTTGTGACAAATCTAAGAATTCCAAATTACGGAGATTCGAAAATTGTTCCGGAACAGTCCTGATGAGGTTTCCGGCGAGACTCAGAAAGGTGATTTGTGTCATCTCTTCACAGAACCACACTGGAATGTCGGGAATAAAATTTTCTTTGAGATAAACTTCAACGAACTGGTTCTGACATTCTCTAAGTACTTCCGGCATGCGTCGGAAATCCCGATAGCTCCAATGCAGTATCGCGCTGCTTCCCATGATGGCACCGGAATCGACCTTAACGATTTGATTAAGAATCTTACACTGACCATTGTGTATCCGTTTCATGAGAGAAAAAATTGCATAATTTGCGCAAACGCACGGAAATCGAACAGCTTTGAAGTCGTGTTTGGCGCACATGGGACTCAAATCTCATACAACGGCGACGGTCAACCATCAAAAATGGCAAACGGACTGACCAACTGACACATGCAAAGTATCTAAAGGTTATTTTTAAATCACAGTTGTTGCGCGCCAATACGCGCACAAGCAGCGACTTTTATTCTACAAAACAGATTCGTCACGTGAGTGGAAAGATGATGATGAGATGTTGTTCACATTTTTTGTAGGTCAGTTTGAGATCCTACTCGAGAACTCAAGGTCATGACCGTGGGATTTTGACCGCTCTTTTCGTTTTATTATTGTCATCACACACATAAATATTGGGTCCTATACCTTCAGCCAAAGGAATTTCTTTCGTCAAAACTGACCTACACCGATGAGTATGCTCTCTTTAGTTTATTATTTCATAGTCTTTTTTGATTTACATCTAAATAGAAATGAATGCAAAATGGAACAAATAAAATAAACAAGCACTGAAATATGATATGGCAATAATATACGGGATGACGACCGAAATGATACAATATATTTTATTATGTTTAGGATGTAAGAATAAGTAACTTGCGCGATTTTCGTGTTTCTTTTTCTGTGTGTTTTTTTTTTTTTTTTTGTTATCTTTCGAGGTTTTTCATAAGGCATTACATTATAATACAGCGTTTTTGCTTAGGATTAGAATGGTCATTATTCCGATAACCATTCGCAGTCTGTTGATGAAGCTGATCGATTTTGGGTTCTGTCTTTTGATTTCGAAGCTGCACATCGCTCATATAATCACTGTCGGCATCTTCTGCCTCGTCGCTGCTGAATGTGCCACTGCTGTTGCACTCCGAATGCACACCGAGTGTCTCATCCAAGTTCATAAAATTGAACAAATAAATACGTTTCAGGAGTTCTGGATCTTCGGGGAGCACAAACAGCTCTTCAACGCGTTTGTTGTTTAGAGAATCGGATAGCCATTTCGTGACGGCATCGGTGACGTGGCCATCGTTATTTTGACTGAAGGAACATAGCGCAGATTTGTTCTCTTTTTCATCGCAACTTAAAGTACAAAAGGTTGTCGGACTTTGCACGCCAGAGTCTACATTATCGGAAAATTCTTCACCAGAAGATTGATCTCCGATCTGATCACTGCCGCCCATCGTCGGTGGGCATTCGTGAATATCACGTGTGTCTTTGTCAAATGAGATTATCGATGATACACTTTCCTCGGCAGCAGGTTCAGGTTCAGCTTCAGCTACATCGATTCTTTCGTGTTCATTTAATTCTTCCGTTGAAGGCATGTCCCGTTCATGGACAACATCATTCATCGTCACAATGAATGGTTCACTATCAACGTGAGGAGGCGAATTGCTTTCTTCCATTTCCAAACGCTGAGAAGAACCAATATCCTCCTCTGTTCGATTATTCGACTCACAAGTGTTCGATTGTTGCTCCTGTTCACACAATTCTATCGGTGGATTATTCGTTTCATCATCGGAAAAAGTTTGATCAATGTCCGAACGCGCCGAATTCAACTTGGAGAAATCTGGTTCTGTAACTTCGAACCCTTGAAGCTGCTGATCCTTGATTGATTTTTTCGTTTTTTTGGCTTTTCCCTTTGCAGTCTTTTTACTTTTCCTATCGACAATCTCCTTCTTGCTACGGACGCTGCTGGATGCTTGCGATGTGGTTTCCGTCAATACGCTTTCGCGATCTACCTTGATCACGACCGGACTTCGCTCTGCGCTGATGCATTCCTTTCGGGTTTCGAGCACCACAGGTTCGGGATCTTCCTCGTCCAGGCAAACTTCTTTCCCGTTACGAACCACTTTCCAGGACAGCTGTCGAGAACTTTGAGATGGAGCTAGTTGTTTGGTGAGATTGATATTCTGTTCGGCAAATGCTAGCGTCGACTCGATCAGTTCCTTCTTCTTGCGCACCCCATTGGAACCGGCTTGAGGAGGACGCTTTCCCGGTGGAGGTTTTTTGCTGACCGGATGTTTGGAGTCCGTATCCCCAGCTCTAGCTGAGGTTGCTGGTTTCGGACTTTCAACTGATGGAACTGGTTGATCGTTGATCTGTGGGTGTTTACGCGATTCTTGGCTTTCAACTTGCTCAGCTACATTTGTGATCTGGATAGAAAAAAAAACAAACTCAGTTGGTCTTTCACATACAAAATATATGATGAGGTATCAAAAAAAACCGAAATATTAAATCCGCTATTATATAAAACCATCATATATGTAGATTTTGTTCATTGGCATAAACAGCTGACATGTACAAAATTTCAGCTAATTAGCACCAATGATTAAGTGTGGCCTTTATGGTGCCTCAAAGCACTTAAATTTTCGATGTTTTACAAAAGAAATCGGGAAAATCAAAATTTTTAATTTTGATGCTAAATGATTTAAAATGCACGGAAGATTCCTCTTAGTCGTTTTCTAAAACTTTAGATATTTTGGATATTTTTATGATTTTAGAAATGTTTTCGTTTTGTGTGCGACTTGGTTTAACTTGCCATCTTAATTGAATTTTATTTGTTTTTAATAATTGCAGGGTGACTCTAGTCCAAAATTATGTTAGATTCCCCTAAGCATTCAAATGGTTAAATGGTTTCAGTTGGAGCGAGTTCCTGAATTTTCCCCCTTAGGTGATTTTTTAGAGTAAAAAATTTAAAATGTAAGTGTTTTGAGACCCCTCTAAATCAAGTCCTATTGAGCTAAAACTTTCGGCGAGAATGAGGATACTTGATCCCTGGGGATACTTGATTCCTCAGCTATATCTCGAAACTGGAATGTATTACATATTAGATCAAATGTTCTAGAAATAATTGCCAAAATAGAACAAAACAACAAACCTGGTGCCTCAAAAAATTTCAAAAATTTAATTTTGAATTATTGCTCTTTGTTTGAAAAATCTAACAAAATGTGACTTTAAGATCTTTTTTATCATTTTAAAATATTTATTCCAACATATCAATCGTTAGACTGTAATATCAACTTCTTACGGCGCGTTCGTAAATTGATTTTTTAGGTGATGCATCAGTCGATCGATTTGTTTGGTAGATGTCAAATAACTTTCCAAATGCTTTTGCATACGTTTGTTTGTAATTTACGAACGCCAGCATCGATGAAAAAAATCACTTCGATAGAAAAAATCAATTTACGAACACGCCGTTAATGCCATATTTTCAAAGCAATAGTTAACTCTCAATTTAGTTGAGGAAAAGTTTTCCAAAATGAATGTTATGGGTTTACTTGATCCCTCGAGTCCCAAAAGATATATTTTTCTCCTGAATTTATGTTGAGTAGTCATTGCTTAGCACGAAATTAGGAATATTTATTCAATAAGTTCCTGATTAAAAGAACTCAAAAAAGTTCTTTTATCGTAAAATTAGAACATTGCGCCCTTAAGTATGCAATGATTATTGGGTAGTAGACAAAGTTTTAGAATTTTTGTCTGACGCTTATAAACTGTGAAGTGAAAACTACTTTGGACAAAAAAGGAAATGAAACTTTTAATTTTAGATTTGGCATAATTTTTGACAAAGCTTGATTTAAGGATGAAGTCTCCTTTAATAAAGGGTCAATTCTCCTTTAACTTTCAGAGTATCACAATTTTTTTAGTCTCATGAAAACGCTTCTAGTTCATCTACGGGTTCATGTATCGACCTTACTTTTGCAACATATAAACTTGAAATTACACGTTGTCAGAAAATGTAAAAGACGGTGATTTGCAAAATTTTTCAAAAAATAAACGATGAAAATAAGAAAAAGGGATCAAGTATCCCCATCCCTCCCTTCAGAGGAAGGTTCATATTGTTGGTTTTTGAAATTCCACATGTTCCTTTTCGCTGCCACCATTTCAACTCATTTTTTAAATCAACATATTGATACAGTTACTTGAAATCTTCAATTGAGTCTTCATTTGAACGTATCGGGTCTTTTCGAAACCTTAGACAAATTTTTGTGACATGTAATTTTCGTTTTTTTCCTTAACAAACATGTTCTGAGAGTTTCTACGGTGTCTAAGTCTACGTTTGGGTCAAGGTTTTGGCTGTCGTAATTTATAAATAAAGAAGAACGCGTCCAGTAAATTCGTTCTGAAGGAATCCATGCAGTAGCATTGGAAATAGCTTAAAACAATTTTCCGAAATTTTTTGATAAACTTACCTGTTGTTCAGTTTGAGTCTGAGTTTTCTCCATGCACTGTAAATACGAGACATTTCTAAGTTTTAAACAAACGTTTCACCATTAGAGAAAATACTTACCATTTCCCATACATCGTCGATGGCGCCGGCATTGTCCAACATATTTCCCGGATTTGCCTCGAGAGTTGTATCGTCTGGTTCATCATAAAAAGCATCTAAGTAAAATAAAAAAAAAATAAGAATATTCTTTTTAAAATGGGATCAACCTCACCTTCGAAAATTGGCAAAGGTGCCATTATGCACCCGGGGTAGTAGAAAGCGTTGTAAAATTGAGCATAATCGTAGAAGTTGGGAACCGGTTGTAGCATCTGTTGTTCGAAACTCTCGTTGAACATCTCCTCCTTCTCGCCAATGGTGGTGTCCAATGCCGAATTATCCGTGTCATCTAGAAGTGGTGCTGCTTCGACTGGTGCAGAAATCGGGGCTGCTTCATCTTTCAGATTCAGGTTGTCTCCACCATTCGACAATTCACTCGCAGGGATATCGCTGATTGGTGGAGGACTCTCCAACAAGCTGGGCTGCATCTGGGGGTCATGCTCAAGGGTACCACCATCGTACATCGTCGTCTGGCAGTGGTAGTTCGGAGGGTAAATGTAAGTCTGACCCCCATTGGGATAAGAGTTACCATTGTTATCAACAGCAAAACCTAAAGGCGAGTAAATGAGTCAAATATACTACGAGCAGGGTTTTATCCAACTGTCTCATACCACTCATCACAAGAATCCCATTTTTATCGTAGTATCCAAAGCAGGGAAACGCTGGCGGGTAGCCCGGGAAATCTGTGTAGTAGGTACCATCGGAAGTCACGGATTCAGCAGTCGAAACACTGCCGCTGGTCGTCGTGGTGGCATCACAACCGTTGATCGAGCTTGTAGATGCTTCGGCCACCGTAGACACTTTGGGCTTCGAAAGATATCCCTTTTTGAAGAGAACATCTTGTCGAGGGGTAGAGATTTTGGTATACTCATCTGAATGAAATAAAAACATTTATTATTCAAATCGCCTCTTGAACGCAATCCTCAAGTGTTACCTTCATTAACATTAACAGCGCTACTTCTATTGGTTTTGGCATCCGAACTGTATTGATAACCCAAGTTATCGTTAGAATTTAAACTATCATTTCGATTGCTGTAGGACGATCGATAATAACTGCTACCGTTGTTGTAGTGATGATTTTTTTGATTGTGATATCCATTATGGTAATGTCTGCTGTAGTTACGATTTTTAAAACCGTTCGCCACGTTGTCTATGCTTTGTTGCTTCTGCTGCTGATGGCTTGGCAGGGCGCTACTATCACCTGGAGTATTTTCGCCTAATTTATCACTGGCTGTCTTGTGCTGGGTCCCTGTCAATCGAGATAAAAAGATAAATGGTTTTGAATTGAATACTTTTAAGGAAATGTTTGAAATACTCGGTCAACGAGAGCGGATGGACTTGCCGCATTAAAATTTGTTCATTAAGTCATTTTAAATGTTTTATTTAATGTATAACACCAGAAAAAGCTGAGACTTGTGCCTATAAGCACAATATTTAATTTAAACAACAGACGAAAGAGTTATACGAAACTCGTTCTTCGGTTCCAAATCGAGTTCTTGTCTGACAGTTGGTAAGCATAAGTAATTTACTTCTAGAGATCTTCAACAAGTCGAGAAACGATCTCATTATCCA
This sequence comes from Uranotaenia lowii, assembly GCF_029784155.1. Classification (NCBI taxonomy): domain Eukaryota; kingdom Metazoa; phylum Arthropoda; class Insecta; order Diptera; family Culicidae; genus Uranotaenia; species Uranotaenia lowii. The sequence goes on from NC_073692.1 coordinate 428,138,926, forward strand.
GAGTACGTTAAAGAAATGAGGCACTTGGGATCAGAGGGGTGCAAGTGATTTTTTATCAAAACTGAGATAATCTGTTTTTTGGAAATTTAAAGTATAGATTAACATTCTGTAGAAGACACAGGTCGAAAAAAAAATTATTTCGATATTTTTAAGCTGTTTAAAAAATAACGAGTTAATGAAAATGCTGTTTCGTTTGGTGTCAGAAGGGTGCAAGTGCACTCTTTAGTCTTTAAGACTGAAAACAAGTAGTGAAACAATTATGGAACCATCATCTAGTTCCGACTTTTTAGGATTTTCTACTGGTTCTGATCGGATAATCCAAAGTCCCTAAATAGAAAAGTGATGAAAATAGATTCAGATGAAACTTCGTCGGCAGGTTAATAAACATGAAAAACCTCATTGTCATGTATATGAAAAAATCTAAAAGGTTTCTTTTTTTTATGGCAAATTTAGCTTATGCTAATAAGGGTGAAAGACAGACACGAAACGCACGTAACAACAATTTGTTGGCAAATATATCTAAGAAAAGTCCCTCGGGTGAAAGCTCAGAAGATCAAGATTGTTCGACAGGCTCTGATCATGATGTCACATACTATTCCACGGAACAAACTGAAACTTCGGAAAGTTCAGATGAGTCGTTGTCGGAAGGTACTTTACAAAAAATAACATTAAGTCTTTTAAGGGGGGGGGTAGGGTCTAACGGGCTTAAAAAAAACACCATTTTCACGATTTTTTTCTGGAGCTATCGTTCAAACAAATTTATTCAAATTTTTTGCATTATACAAAGCATTGTTAAAAAAACATTTAGTAATTTTTTCGTAGAAAAATATTGAAAAATGAGCCGGTGACGGAGCATTTTCGAGGATGCCATTTAGAAAACAGGATTTGCGGTGGACACTGTATCTCAGCACAGAATCATCTGAAGTCAAAAAATCAGAGCAAAATATTTTTAATAGATGTTTTTCTGGACCCCAACGTTTTTATTTAACTTAAAAATATTTTTATGAAATTTTTGTGGCTGTTTGAAGTAAAAACTACGATTTTTCACTTAAAAATCCGCCATTTTTCACCTGTAAAATCTCCCCAAAATAAAAAAAAATCAAAAAATAAAAACGTTGGGGTCTGGTATTTTATATATAGAAAATATGTTCCAAATTTGAAAAGAATCGGATAAGTAGTTTTCAAATGACGATGTCCACGGACTTTAAAAATGTGCTTTCGAGAAAAACGCGTTTGAAGTTTCTGCTCTTGCTTTCTTGCAGTATTAGATAGGAGGAGATAAAGGCCTATAACTTCTACAGTTTTGCTTCAATTGACTTGAAAATTTGACACAACATTCTTGAAATGTTTTACAATAAGAAAATAAAAAAATAAAAAAATCGATTTTTTGAAAATGTTAGACCCTACCCCCCCCTTAAGGAATATTTACATAACATTTTTGGAAAAGGGCCTGGTAGAATTGGACCAAAAAATGAAAAATTAAACATCCACGGTTCTTTTGGAGAATCAGAAGTTGCTGCTGCTGCAGTTGCTAACGAGAATGAGTCCACTTCTGGATAGTCAACTGGTCATTCATCAAGGCTCCGAAAATGCCAACGAAATCAGACAGTCTGGAATTTCAACTTGCGGAAAAAGCTACGAAACTAAGGGGAAAAATACGTTGATTCTATCGGAAAAAGCGACCAGCTAAACAGTTGATTCCAATGGAACTTGCAAATCTTGTTCATTCTGAGTTGCATGGAAATTTGTAGCCCAAAAACGCAGAAAATCAAATATGTGAACAAAAACAAAACAGCTAGTGTCATACTAAAAATACTCGTTACATACACGTTCCAAAAGGATGCGATCATATTGTTTGGAGTCAGAGGGGTGCAAGTGTCATTCTTGGGATCAGAAGGGTGCAAGTGAAAAATTTCCAAAAAAGTAGTTCGCTGTTTCAACATGAATATCGCAAAAACTTTGGTTTTTCTTTCAGAATCATTCATTTTAGATCTCTTGAGACACACTCCATCGAAAATTGAGTAGAAAAAGCGATTCGATAATTTTGATTTAGAAAAAAAACTTTGAGGCCCGTTTTCTCGAAATCATCATTTCGGCACTTGCACCCCTCTGATCCTAAGCGCCTCAAATATCCAACGATTTTCATCACGATACCCCACAATTATGAATTTCGATGTTTTACAGAAGCAAAAGCATTCTACAGCTCATGTGGACGAAACGATTTTAATTTTGTTTTCAATGCTTAGGCAAATCAAACCCAGTGCCAAAAATGACATTCGGGTTTTGAAAAACCAATATCTGAATGCGTGCCAAACAACATTTCTTACTATCACCTTTCAATGAACGTCTTCTGTTTCCTATATGATCAACATAAAACAAAAGTGAACGGTCGAAGGAAAGTATCAAGCGCGTGTGTAGAACCAAATTAACCTAACCTACGTACATATATTTATTGGTAGCAAAATCAAAACAGGTGATTCACCGAAACATTTTAAAGATGCAGCATCCATGCGAAATCACATCCTCATTGCTTACAAACAACCAAATGAACTTATTAGTTTCAATTTCGATTTAAAGAAAAGTAGTAGGTGGTAGTAGTGATAATTATTTTCAATTTTCATTAAAAAAGAAGAGATGCTTAGATATCCGCTATAGACTCGCAAATAACTGAAAATCAGTTAACGCAGTTAACATGTAAAAATATGACACAACCATTTAAAAATTCTTGTCATTTTTCACGAGCTCGGTCAGCTTTGAACTTATATGTCTCAAACTTGATGCAAATGTATATTTTCATACAAAAAGACATGTAAAGTATTGTATGAAAAAAACCTTAAGTACATACCTATTTTGAAAAAGAAAAATGAAATTTATTATGGTCACTTTTTCAGTTCAAGTATATACCTTATACAATAACCGTTCAGAAGAACATATAAAAATTAGAGTAGGGGGGGGGGGGGGTAAAAGTACGATCTTAGTTATATCCTATTTTTAGAAAATTTTGCAAATGTTTTTGCAATAAATCAAGAACAGCATTTGATTCCTCAGACTTTTATCTTTCTTCTAAAATACTACGAAGATATTAGAATGACAGATTGGATAGCAGCCATGCCAAGCTGATATAAAAATGCACTTTTACCCCACCTCTGGAGCAAAAGTACGAATGATTATTAAAAATTCCTAAATTCCGCATGAAGTCAAGTCAAAAATTATGCCATATCAATCTTTGCTTTCAGCAGAAGCTCCTATGTTGGCTTCTGATACAAATCCTATGCATGGACGAACAACCTACGCGAGCTCGGTGTTTTCGCTAATTTTCCATATTCAACAGGAAAAAAATCTAGCAGATTAATGGTTGATCCTAAAAAGTATCTTACTAACAATCCTTACTGCATCCCTCTTTGACTACTAGGACGTGGCCGGCGCAGTTATTGATCATTTTTTAAAGGGAGAGCATGAGTTTTGTGCATTAAGAATGAGTTGCTAATCCCAAGCTGCCTTCCTTTGGCCCTTGTACAAAATTGATGACCTCGATCAGGCCCGTGCGAAGGACCCGTCCATGGGGGGGGTTTTCGAATTTCAAATTTAGCTATAAATAATAACAATACCAAAAATGCACAATAAATCCGATAAGTCATTCAAAAAGTATTCAAAATTATGTCATTACATGTTTTGTAGTGAATTTAAA